>NW_007578985.1:219939-248331 GCF_000690725.1 Stegastes partitus
GTCTGTCAAGTTTCTGTGTATGTGTGCACATTTTATGTCTTGTGTTTCCTGTTTTATTTTGAAAACACTAACATGTTGTCTCTGCCTTATATTTACTTCCTGCACACCCTTGCCCCGTCTTGTCACACCTGCTCCGTGATAGTTTTCCCTCGCCTGTTTCACATCCTCCCTCATTACCTTTTCCTTTTACCTTTTCCCCCGTATGTCTCACAGTCTCGTCGCCAGTTCGTTGTACTTCACGGTCCTCGTCCCAGCATTTATCATCGTCAAGCCATAGTCTGTTTGTGTACAACCTCGTTCTGTTTTCCGACCTTGCCTTTTGCCTCTTGTCTTTGGATGCCTCTGCCTGCTGGATTGATCGCCCGTGTACTGAACCCTGTCTGGTAATAAACCTGCCTCTCTGCCTGAACCCGTTCTGTGCATTTGTGCCCACCTGTCTGGTGAGTGTTTGACAGAAATACATTTTGAAAATAAGTCATCATTGAACAGTTTAAAAGAAAAACAAAGGAAGCCAAAATTAATCGAGTAGAACATGGAATAAGAAAGAGACCTCATTTTAAAAACAGATTTAAAAGGACTTACAAAAACAAACAAAAAAACAACAAATTGCTACAATCAGCTCACATCCTGTTCTGCTGATCCATAACAAGGTGACCGGGACCAGACGGTGAAGCCATGATGTCCATCCAGTAGCTGCCAAACGCTTTCTGGATGCCTTTAAAACCGGCATTATCAGTGTAGCCCAGCAGGAGGTTCTTTCTGCCGTATACCTGCACACAAACACATCGTTCATCTATTTTCATACTGTTGTCAGTGAAAATCAGACATTGCTTTTAAACCGTGGTTTAACAGAATTATTTTAAAAAATAAACTCATGAAACAGGTCTGGACAAAAATGATGGTACCCTTAGCTTAATATTTCGTTGCACAACCTTTTGAGGCGATCACTGCAATCAAACCATTTCTGTAACTGTCAATGAGACTGGTGCTCCTCTCAGCAGGTATGTTGGTCCACTCCTCATGAGCAGACTGATCCAGGTGTCTCAGGTTTGAAGGCTGCCTTCTCCAGACAGCATGTTTCAGCTCCTTCCACAGATGTTCAATAGGATTTAGATCAGGGCTCATAGAAGACCACTTCAGAATAGTCCAGAGTTTTCCTCTGAGCCATTCTTGGGTGTTTTTAGCTGTGTGTGTTTTGGGTCATTATCCTGTTTCAAGACCCATGACCTGCTACTGAGACCAAGCTTTCTGACACTGGGCAGCACATTTCTCTCTAGAACACCTTGATAGTCTTGACATTTCATTGGACCCTGCACAGATTCAAGACACCCTGTGCCAGATGCAGCAAAGCAGCCCCAGAACACAACAGAGCCTCCTCCATGTTCCACAGTAGGGACAGTGTTCTTTTCTTGATATGCTTCATGTTTGGATCTGTGAACATAGAGCTGATGTGCCAAAAAGTTCCAGTTGTGTCTCGTCTGTCCAGAGGACATTCTCCCAGAAGCTTTGTGGCTTGTCAACATGCAGTTTGGAAAATTCCAGTCTGGCTTTTTATGATTTGTTTTCAACAATGGTGTCCTCCTTGGTCGTCTCCCATGAAGTCCACTTTGGCTCAAACAACAACGGATGGTGCCATCTGACACTGATGTACCTTGACCTTGGAGTTCACCTTTAATGTCTTTACAGCTTGTTCTGGGCTCTTTTGTTACCATTCGTATCATCTGTCTCTTCCATTTGTCATCAATTTTCCTCCTGCAGCCACGTCCAGGGAAGTTGGCTACAGTCCCATGGATCTTACATTTCTGAATAATATGTGCAGCTGTAGTCCCAGGAACATCAAGCTGCTTGGAGATGGTCTTACAGCCTTTACCTTTAACATGCTGGTCTATCATTTTCTTTCTAATCTCCTGATACAACTCTCTCCTTGGTTTCCTCTGGTCCATGTTTAGTGTTGTCCACACCATGTCAGCAAACAGCACAGTGACTACTTGTAACCCTATAAATAGGCCGACTGACTGATGACAGGTTTGTAGACACCTGTGATGCTAATTAGAGGACACACCTTGATTGAACATGACCCTATGGTCACATTATTTTCAGTCTTTTCTAGGGGTACCATCATTTTTGCCCAGGCCTGTTTCACGAGTTTATTTTTAAAAATAATTCTGTTAAACCACGGTTCAAAAGCAATGTCTGATTTTTATTGGTTAATTTTCATTGAATTTTTATTTGTCTTTACTTTTGTCAGATTAAAGTTATTCCTGTGACCATTGTGGATTTTTCTGTCATTAACCAACAATTTTGTTCACGTGTGTATATAGTCATGGATGAAAGTATTGGCACCCCTGGAAATTTTCCAGAAAATAAACCATTTCTTCCAGAAATTGTTGCAATTACAAATGTTTATGGTATACATGTCTTATTTCCTTTGTGTGCATTGGAAAAACACAAAAAAAAACAGAAGAAAAAAAGTCAAAATTTCCAAAATCTTACACAAAACTCATAAAATGGGCTGGACAAAATTGTTGGCACCCTCAACTCAATATTTGGTTGCACACCGTTTGGAAGAAATAACTGAAACCAATCGCTTTCTATAACCATCAACAAGCTTCTTACATCTCTCAACTGGAATTTTGGACCACGTTTCTTTTGCAAACTGCTCAAACCATTAGTTGGTGCTATTTGAGGTATGGTTCGGGTCGTTGTCCTGCTGGAACACCCGTGACCTCTGACGCAGACCCAGTTTTCTGACACTAGGCCCTACATTGCAGCCCAAAATATTTTGATGGTCTCCAGATTTCATGATTCCTTGCACACTGTCAAGGCACCAGAGGCAGCAAAACAACCCCAAAACAACGTTGAACCTCCACCATGTTTGACTGCAGGTACTGTGTTCTTTTCTTTCTAGGCCTCATTCCGTTTTCTAGTAGAATGACATGCTTTTCCAAAGAGTTCTACCTCAGCCTGAATTTGTGTAGAAGTTGACTGACGATGTTTATCCACCATTCTAACTATCCTGCGTTGCATTCTTTCGTCAATTTCTCTCTTCCCCATCCAGGGAGATTAGCTACAGTTCCATGGGTTAGAAACTTCTTGATTATATTACGCACAGTGAACAAAGGAACTTCAAGACCTCTGGAGATGGTCTTGAAACCTTGAGATTGTTCATATTTTTCCACAAGTTTACTTCTTAAGTCCTCAGACACTTCTTAGCTCTTCTTTCTCTTCTCCATACTTGGTGTGACACACAGGTACACAACACAAAGGTTGAGTCAACTTTTATACCTTCTTCCTGGCATCAGGTGTGATTTCTGCATTGCCAGAACCTGTTACTTGCCACAGGTGAGTTTAAACAAGCATCACATGCCTAAAATGAAATGATTTACCCACAGTTTTAAAAGGGTGCCAACAATTTTGTCCAGCCCATTTTTTGAGTTTTGTATAAAACTATGTACATTTGGACTTTGTTCTTCTGCTTTTTTTGTATTTTGTCAATGCACATAAAGGAAATAAACACGTGTATACCAAAAACATTTGTAATTTCAATCATTTCTGGAAGAAATGGTGTATTTTCTGGAAAAATTCCAGGGATGCCAGTACTTTCATCCATGACTGTACGTAACCAGAGATGGAAACCTAGCTCGGCTTTGAATGCAAACGCAAAGATGGAGGCAGGAATGAAAGGAGGTTTACCTTGGAGTGGTCATCCAAAGACAAAGGCTTGACCAGCTTCTCACATTCAGGCGTGAGAGCCGAGCTGCTCACAAACAG
Source organism: Stegastes partitus (assembly GCF_000690725.1). Classification (NCBI taxonomy): domain Eukaryota; kingdom Metazoa; phylum Chordata; class Actinopteri; family Pomacentridae; genus Stegastes; species Stegastes partitus. Next base: position 223,711 of record NW_007578985.1, read on the forward strand.
GAGCGCAAACAGAAAACAAGCTTCGAGCCACAGTTTCATGATCGAACAGCTTCAGACAAAGTCCAGAAATTCACTGAGTCTCTTAGAGCCACTCGGCTTTTATGCAAACTGCTGTAAACTCTGGCCAATGATTGCATTATCACTGTTATGTAAAAGATGCTTCACTGCCAGCGAACCTCAGCGGTGGTTCAAAGAGGATATCAGGGTCTGAAATGATTATATCAGCTGCAGACCAACTTCTGTTACTGACGTGTTGATGAGCAGCAACACTTGTCAAAAAAAAATCCACAATCTTACTGTGACTGTAAGTTGGCGTATCTGCATTTCGTATTATAACTCTGATTTCAAGTTCATGGAAATAAAAACAAACACCCCCGCCAGGTCACTGTCGCAGAATCTGATTGGACACGACCGGTGCCGTCCTGTCTGCCCCCTCAGCACCACAGTCCCACACAAAACATGGTAAAGGGTAAAGGAAATCTCGTTATCAGATCCTGTTAGTGTGTGATTCAGCCCCTAAAGTCTTTATTTACAGTAAATCTGCCAAATGTGCAAATGTTTTCTTGATTTTAGTGCAACAACCAGCTTTAGGCTTTAAGCTCTTAAGTCTTTGAGCTCCGGACTTGTTGTAATTCAGACTTACAGATTTAAGATGAATGAAAATGTTTGTTGCAGATCAAACTGATTGACTGCATATAAAGTATTTAACATTATTTCAGGTTGTTTACATACGAATGCATCAGTGGTAATGATCATATCGTAGAACATGCAAGTGAATTACTGTTATTTTCTCTCAAATCATCTTCCTGTTCATATTTTTGTAATCTTTCTGGTATAAACAATTAGAGGAATTTAAAACCACAGTCACCTTTCCTCCTCTGAAAACAAACAAACCTGATATAAACCATGAATCACAGGCTGAATCAGAGTTCAGTGACCCACTGAGCACACACACACTTTGGACCGAGCCGTAGCCAGGTCGCTGGTGACCACCGAGGGTCCGGGTTGGTTATAAACTGAGCGGCGACACTGCTGCCATCCTCAGAGCTCAGAGCAGGGTGTGTTTGTTTTCTATCTCACAGCAGGATGAGCGTGATGAAGCAAGTGTTGATGGTGCTGCTGCTGGTGGCGGTCGGGTCCAGCGCAGACGTAGAAGTTGAACCAACCAAGGCACCCGACCACTGCGATGGCTTGAAGAACAAAGTCCCACTTAAAGACCTGCACAAGGTGAGTGTGGTCTGACTGCATTCATGCTTCTGTTTTTATTGGTTCTATCCCTCTGGACCACAAATCCAACCAAAATGAAACCACTTCATCAGAGCCAGAAACTGTAAAAGCAGAATCAATTTGTTCTTTTTTCAACTTTCCAACAGTCCTTGAACTGCTCATCTTTGTTTGTGCTGTTCTGTCGGACAAAATGACCAAAGCTTAGCTTAAAATCATGATATTCCAACAAAATCCTTTTATTCAACGTGTATCATTTACTGCAGCCAGATTCAGTCAACAATCTGTTCATATTATGTGTCATATTCTGAGCTCTTCAACACAACCGTGGAGCCACAAATGACTCAGCTGTGACCAACAACCACATGAGAAAAAGTCAAACAATTTGTAGCTGAAGTGGAGGCAGTGTTTAGAGAGCAGAGAGGAGACGTGTTTGGGGGCGAAATGTCAAATATCTACTGCATGTAAAGCCTTTTTTCAGTGAAGGTAACATCTGGAAAAATGTTGCACATGTTGATTCCACAATTTTTTTCCCCAATTTTGGTTGAATAAATTATCCAAAAAATTTAATTACCATTTTCTTTTTCTTCTTTTTAATGATCTATGGCATCAAAACTGTGTCATGTTGCACAAAAAACACATTTCTAAGTTCTTTCTCCTTGCCATTTACTCGTTAGCTGATTTTTTTCCCCCCCTCTAAGCTGTCAACAGGTGCAGAAGTCTGACTGAGAGTTACAGAAAACACTTGATTGCAGTGATTGGCTCAAAGGAATGTTCAACTAAATATAAGTTTACAGGTTTCATCATTTTTGTTTTGTTTGTTTGTTTGTTGTTTTAAATATTTCTGTTGAACCACAGTTCAAAAGCAATGTCATGACTTTCATGAAATTTTTATTTATCATCACTTTTGTCAATTTCAGCTCATTTCAGTGACACCTGTTTTTTCCCTTGTTTAAATGGAAGGGTATGAATACATTTAGAATAGAATAGAATAGAATGCCTTTATTTGAGGATGACTGTAAACTCCCAGAGAAACCGATTCTGACTTTTCTTGTCTCCTGTAGTACAACGGTGAGTGGGTTCTGTTCTGGTCCGTGTCTGATCACGACAACGGCCACAACATGCTGTCAGTCCTCCGGAGCTCCCACGTCGAGATGAGCTCTGACAACATAACCTTTGTCATGACGGAGAGGAACTTGTACACGTGAGTTGTGACGTCACAGTTTCAGGAGTGACATCATCATCTTCAGTATTGCTGATGGATGAAACAGTTCAGAGCAAAGAAAAATAAAAAATGTGAAAATGATCAAATAGAATTAAAAACTAGCAAAGTAAAAACAGCTAACTAAATACTACAGTATGAACAAATAAAATAATAAATAATAATAAAATAGGGGCTGCAAGGTGGCTCAGTGTATATATATATATATACACATATATAAATATATATAAAATGAAAACTGATGATGACAGAAAATAAAAAATTACTCTTTTTTTTATTAATAAATGAAAAAGTTAAATAATTAATACAATATAATGAAGTTATAAAACTAAATAAAGATGCCCAAATTAAATATAACAGAAACAATAACAAAAGAAAACTATAATAACAGAATAGAAAAAGACTAAATCAAATAAATCAAAAATAATAAATTATGAAAGCTAAATAAAAGTTACAAAATAATGAATTGAAAAACTAAATGATGTCAAAAAACAACAAAATGACAACTTAGTAATCAACTATAACTATTTGAAAAGTAAACAATGAAATAATACCAATAAAAATAACAGAAAAGAAAAATAACAAAATACATTTTCAAGTATTTATTTAATAAATGATTTTTTTTAAATCAGAAAAATACATAAAAGGTTGGAATAAAAATTTGAATTAAATTTCAAAATACCATCATAACTCAATATATATACATAAAACAAATGAATAGAGCTTGCCTGTTTGTGTTCAGTTCCGGTCCAAACCGTCGTGATTTCTTCATCAACGAGACGCTGCCCTCCGACCCTGTGCAATTCCATATCCACGCCGACACCGTCAGTGAGTCGTAATAACACACAAACACACATCAACTCATCATCAAACCTGGAATCCAACATGAACCTTTAGTCCTTGTTTATTTTTTTTCAACAAATCATTAACATTTGTTGTGTGTGTGTGTGTGTGTGTGTGTGTGTGTGTGTGTGCTAGGGTTGGAGGTTGACGGAAAACATGAGGACTACAATGACACCGCTGACCTAGCCTTCTATGAAGGCTGCCCTGACTGCATGCTGATGACCTATAAAGTGGAAGAGGGCTTCTACCTGCTCGTCTACAGTAACACAAACTCACAACAAAATCTGCAGCTGTAATGCACTTTAAAGCAGATAAGGTGTGACTGAGGTGTGTGTGTTTGTGCATCAGTCAAGGATGGGAAGCATCAGGACGCTGAGAAGCTGAAGACCGTCCATGATGACCACAAGAAACAGGCTGAGTGTCTGGGCTTCCCTCACAGCAAACCGTACAGCTACGACGGGGTTACAGGTAACGTGACCCAGCAATAGTAATACATCAGAACATGTGCTTAATTCTAATTATTGAAACAGAAAATCAAATAACACAATTTCAGAAACGTCTAAAACTCCTCATCCTCTCTCCTCACAGATTTCGCTCATAAGAAATCTTCTCCAGACGTTGCTACAGAGGCTCCTGTTCTTGAGCGGCCCTGAACCAACAGGAATCAAAATAAAAGCAAATGATGAACCTGAACATGTGTCACTTTTCATGTTTTCATGTGACTCGAAATGAAAAGAGCAAATCTGTTTTTACCAAGTTCTAAACAGATGAGGGAACTCTGGTTCTGGCTGTTTTCAGGAGTTAAAATCAGCACAGAGCTCATTTAAAAACACAAAATGAGCACAAAGAGACATGAAACAAGCAGAAAAAGATGCAAAATGACCACAAAAAGACACAAAACCACCACAAAGGGATGAACAACAACCACGAACAGACACCCAGCAACAGATAGTGATGCAAAGAGACACAAAACATCTAGAAGGAGACACGAAATGAACACAAAAGACACAGAGAGACTCAAAACAACCACACTGAGACACATAGCAACACAGAATGACACAAAGAGAGAAAAAACATCTGCAAAAAGAAACCCCAAAGATATTAAAAACTATCTTGAGAGACAGAAAATGATGAGAAAGAAATGTAAAACAATCACAGACAGATGCAAAATTAGTACAAGAGATGCTAAACAGACTTGGAGACACAAAGTCATACAAAAAGCACACAAGACACAAAACAGCAAAAAAGGAGATGCAAGAAGTCCACACAGAGACAGAAAATATAGACATGCACAACAAAAAAAAAAAAAACACACAACAGCAAGAGACTCAAATTGACCACAGAGACAAAAAAAAGATGATGCAAAGAGGTGCAAAATAAGAGACACAAAACAAACACAAACAAATGTAAAGTAACTAGAGAGACACACAAAATAGTGACAAAGAGCTGCAAATGAACACCAAGACAATAAACATCTATGAGAGATGAGCACAAATGACGCAAACAATATTGTATTCATTTTCCAGAGTGTCATCAGTCATCTAATATTATGTTGTTTCTTATTTATTTATTTATTTAGTTAGTTAGTTAGTTAGTTGGTATCTATTTTTATTTTATTTTATTTTTAAATGTGTGGTGTGGTGAACTGCTGACTGCACGACAAATTGCCCCTAGGGGATAATAAGGATGACTTTAAAATCTGACATTGATGTAGTTAAAAACAAACAAAAGAAACAAAAAAAAAAAACATTAATTTTCTTTGGTCAACCTCATTCAGCAAATTTCGGTTCGTTTTGAAATCCTTCGTTAACCGTGCGAGCGGAGTTTTGTAAACAGCAATGTGACTTTAACGACAGGAATGAGAACCCCGCCTCTCACAGCTACCGTCGTACTCAAATCCAACACACCGGACTGGGTCGGCGGAGCGCAAAGGTAAACTTTGTCCGACTTAATGAAGCTGCACCTGAGAGCGGACAGTGTTGTGAAGTCTCCTGCTAGAAGCTGTGGGATGAAGGTAGTAAATAAATTAATAATGACCATGTTAAGAAATTGACGCCAAAACCCATTGATTTACTTATCGGTGATATTACCTTGATTAATGGGCAAACTGGGATTGTTACTATTCCGTTTTTCAGTTCGACCCATTTTAAGACATTAACTTTTTCGTCTTTAACTTTGTTAGGCAACAGAAAGCCAACTACGAGCCGACCAAAGCTCACAAAACTAGATGTAATTTTAAAAAAAATACGTGTTAATGGGACATTACTTCTTGCCGAAATTGGCAGCGTCTCCCAGCGACCTCGACAAGGTGAAAAGTAACCTTCTCAGCCCAGTGTGTTTCAGCAAGTAACGTATTTGTTTCTAAATTGCTCTATTTGTGAATGGAGTTTTGCTTTGTCATAGCTGTATAGTGTTCTTGCTAGCTGCCGCTAACACAACCTTGTAACGAACACTTAACTACGTTAATGCAGCCTGTCAGCTCTGTTTCTTTGTTCGGTTTATTTTGGTTTTATTCGTGTTTTGCACTGTGAGTGCCCAAAGCGTCGGTGCTGTCTCACAAAAGTGTTGTCACTAGACAAAAAAAAAGTTCGGAGCTAGCCGTGTGGCTAAAGGCTAACGCAGGCTTTTAAAGTTGAGCGGATGTGACGTACGGGCGGCGGTGGGCGGGGCCTATGAGCCTGGCGGAGAGGAATGTAAACAGCTAGCATCATGCCCGTCCACCAGCCAACGTCAGCGCACAGCACACACCCGCACCTGCTGTTGGTAAGCTGCGTCTCGTTAAACCGACTGTCTGTCCAGGTGTGAATGCGGGGCTTAGTGTCGTATATAGGGAACCGGCTCCCGCGAGGAAGTTTGACTCTTTCCGGAACAAAGCTAACTTGGCTAAGTTAGCTCGTAGAGCTAGCGTCAGGTTGGCTAGCTCGGGGGAGTTGTTGTGTCACAGCAGAAAGCTGCTTATTGCTGAGGCGGCATCGGGCTGCTGGTTCCAGGGTTTCTGTCAGGTTTCTGCTGAGGTGACGGTTGTTGTGAAGGACGGCTGTCAGGCTAACGCTGTCAGCAGAGAGTACACACACTCCCAGTGTTAAGTTTTAACTGTGAAACCTGTTTAGTCAGAGTGACACTGTGCTGAGCTGCTTCTCTGCTTTCTTATCTCACTGAGGAGCATTATGGGAAACTTAAGCACTTGTTTGGCTGACTGATGACTGTCCTCAGTGCTGGTTACCGAAACACACCGTTCCTCCTCACTTCGTACAGTCTGTGAAACAGGTCTGCCACAAACAGCTATAAATGCAGCATGTCATATTTTATTTATTTCTCTTCAGTCTTTTTAACTTTAGAGAATAATTCTATTTGTCATTATAAAGCACAGCTTTTTACAGCAGAACGGACATCATAAAACAAACAAGGACAACGGAAATGTGCTTGGGCAGGTGGACAGTGGAGTCATAGACAAGAAATCACAAGTCTGTAGTCCAACATTTGCATTGCATAGTGTCACATATTCACGATGCACAAAATGAATGAGGTTGTCAATGCAACGACTTGGTGAAGTTGGTAGACATTGGAGGTGACAGGGTGTTATTGTGGACACATAAATCCTGAGTGTTCCACAGATGTTGGATGAATTACATGTCTTGAGAGTCTGCAGGTCGTGGCAGGACTAGAACATTTTCAGCTGCTATTGGAGGGCAGTGCATACTCATGTGTTATGATGACAAGTGTTGTCTTGTTTGGATGTCAAGTGATGGAGGCAAATGAATGAAACAACCATTGCTTTGAGGATTTCATCTCTATCATTGGGCTTTGCCACCTATGAAGTTCAGGCGTGTTCTTTGTCCTTGTTTTATCCCTGCTCATACCATCACTTCTCCACCTGAAATGTCTTCTCTTAGTACGATGCTGACATCCATGTTGTGTTCCCCCGTATGGCACCAAATACAACATCTGCCATCTTCTCTTTACAGCTGAAAATTACTCAATCAGTGAAAAGGACTGTCCTCCAACTTGCGAGTGTCCAAAAATATGAGCACCTACTGGAGCCAATTACAACACTGTTATGCCATTAGATCGAGGCCCAGGTGTGGGCGTTGTGATCACAGACCAGCTCCTTTCACAGTTTGGGCAGATATTCTTTGCTTGTGAACACCAACAACTTCATTTACAGTCTCTGTAGACAATTGCAGATGATTTCTTAAGATGGAAGAGCTGGATATGATGATAATGGGCTCCGGTGGCGACACATGGTCTGTGGCCATGTGGCAGCTTGTCTGTCCTGCCATGCTGTCTGAAACGATTTCCTTCAAGACAAATGGTCGAGTGCCTTGTTATGGTCCTAACTCACATCCAGCAGCCAACAGCCTGTTCCTGTTTTTCTCTTATCATCTGTGGCATCGTGTCATTTGAATAAAGCTGCATTTAAAGGGGCGCTTTCATAGTCACTGGTCAAAGGACTGTTTGTGTGCTGGTCACACTCTCTGGTCATTGTCCTTTAAAGACACAGCTGACTCAAGTGTGGATTTACTCTGTGGTTGAGAATTTGTCATCAGTTACCAGTTCAAAAACAGTTTGTGCACAGCTGACTAAACTTAATCCTTTTCTAACCAGAGCAACAGATTTTTAAGAATCATTCATTCAGCAATCATAAGATCATTTGTAAATGTTTTTGTTGAGTGTATTTTTTATATTGAGTCATCTATCAAATATTTTACCGATTAGTCAGTTAATAGCCAGTGGTTAATTTCCTGACAAAATAACAGTTTAATTTATTTTGACAAACTGTTTGCCATCACATGATGCAGTACAGTTTTAAATGTAAACAAATGATTACTGAGTAAATTGCAAAACTGTAGATTTAACATAGAAACGCCAACAGGGTAGAAATAAACAAAAAAAAAAAAACAACAACAAGGACTAATATTTTATTTAGTAGTGTGACTCCAAAAGTGTCTTTTAAACACCGCTACAAAGAGGAAAAAGTTTGGTTTACATCAATCAAGGACAATAACAGTATGTACCTGTGATAGACACTTCATCAATAGCAAAAGGAATATTGTCCCATCAACATTTTTGCATGGAAAAAACAGCCCCTAAATGACCAGAAAGAGATGCAAACTAGCCACAAAGACATCTGTGCTGATCTATTCTTCTTGTTTCTCTCTTCAGGTCTGACAGGACCTAAATCTTCCGTCCCTGCAGCTCTGCCAGCGAAGACGCCATCTTGGGCCGAGCAGACGGACTTCGTGTTTTTCTTGATATTTCCTGCCTTTAATTATTTTTTTAATTCATGACGAGGACGTGATCCCCCCTGGAAGCTGTGCGTCATGTTCAGTCTCAGATAGAGTTTTTTTTGTGAAACCTTCAGCAGGTGGTGGACACGCTGACAGATAAGTAACTGTCTCCTAAGTGTCCCGGCGGCCATGTTGGAGCTGCTGCCTGCCACCTCCTCTGCCTCGCCACCATCTTAAATTAGCCTTTTGACCACACGGCCTGACGCTGGGGACGTGTTTCCCTAATGAAGGCCTCAGTTTCTTGATTTGTTTTTTTTCTACACATCTTGTTTGTGTACATAAGGAGCCTGTGTTCGTCCTGTCAAACCGCGGAACCTCGTTTTTTTTGTTAGTGTCCAGCGATCAGCTCATCATGGCGGAGTCCAGCTCAGAGCAATCAGCTGCCACTGACCTGCTGATCGAACGCAGCAAAGATGAGCCGACCGTCAGCACGGAAAGTTTCTCCAAAGAACTGATTGTAACCATGACGACAGAGGGGTCTGACCTCGGAGCACCAAGCAGCAACGGCGGCGCCCACCGACCCCTTCCTGCTAAAATTCAGAAGAAAGAAGACGAAGAGGGGGAGGAAGAGGAGGCCACACCCACGCCGCCGGAGTCGTCACTAAGTCTGTCGTCTGAAAACGGGACACTTACTGCCGTCACCACAGAAGAAGAAGCTCTGTCAGCTCTGCTCAGACACATTAAGACTGAAGGAGGGCCGGACAGAGGAGGAGATCCAGGTGAGAGGCCAGACCAGCTGTATGATAAGGTGTCATGTATATTTACATTTACAACAGCTTAGCAAGCAGAGATGGGTGCATTTATTGATGGTTTAAACATTCTTTCCCCAGCTGTGAATCATTAACACAATTTTCTTGAATTCATTTTGCAGACAGTTAATGATCGCTTCAGGTCATCTGCACCAAACACAGTCTTTAAACCTGCACACTGACGACTCATTAGAAAGCGATTGTTATTGACTAGTTTTTGACTAACATTTGTTTTGAACTATACGACAACAACATAACACATCCCCACTTTTTTGATTCCTGAATGTTCAAAATAGGATGTTCTAGTCAAAACTGTAACTGTAGTGTTACTGAACAGAAACACACAGACCCACATTACAACCGAAACATTTGACTTCAATACTGGTTCAAGAGACTTCATTTAAACAGAACAGCAACATTGTTTTGTGTTTGTTATATATATATATGTAAGTAGCTACATCAGAGCAAGAGTGGCACATTTTTGAATTCATTTATGTTCTGAGGAATTGGTTTTAAAAAATATTATTTCTACTAGTAATAAGAAAAAATATTAATCTTATAGTTGGTCTTTAAGATAAAGGACTGAAGGAGTGTCTCTGATGGAATAAAATGACCAGCAAGAGACACAAAACCACTGCAAAAATACACAAAAGAACCAGAGAAAGACAGAAATCAACTAAAAGGCTGATGTCAACCACAAAAAAACAAAGACACACAAAATTAACATATGTTAAAGCACTGTCCACGAGAGCTGCTAACTCGAATTTCATTGTGCTTTCTTGAACAATGACAATAAAGAGGTTCTGATTCTAAAATGTTCCGCAGTCTGGCATCCTAAAAGTTGTTATTGGTAAATTATGACAGACCCATAAATCATCCATAAATGATTCATAGTACATCTGTGAATTATTAATGGTGCTGTGCATGTAAACAATCTTTAAACTGCTTTAGTGCTGTTAGTTGTTGTTGTGTTCCTGCTAATTACAACTGGCTCCACACTGCTGACAGCACATGTTACAAGGCACATTACAGACCGATAAAGTGGCTGCACATGTAGAAAGATGTGTTTGTGTGTCTCTGGTTCGTAGTAAAGCTGAGCTCCAGCTGGTTAACATTCAGGAAGCTGAGACTATGTGGAGCAGGAGACGCCCTCAATCAGCCTTTGTTATGATTGGCTGCAGGCCAGCAGGGTGAAAGAGTGACAAACAGTAGGAACCAAAAACACTGTCATCGCTTCTAATATTCATGAGAACTTCATTTACAACAGCAGGAACAAAGTGTGGCACAGATATTAGAGGGGACACATAATGCTTTTTGTGGTTTTTGTGTATTCAGTTCTGGTGGCAGAAGTTTAAATTATTCAGGGTCAGAGGTCCAAAACAAATTTCTGTAGAAATGCTTCCTGAAGTATTACCGCTACTTCCCCATCAACCTGACGCCACATTTTCCACCCACAAGCTGCAGCCTTTGTTGCAGATGTTTAATTTATTAATTTAGTTGATGGGGACCAATAATGTCTGAAAACACGCCAAACGTGGCCACAAGAAAATATTAAAGTACAGTAACACGATCACAGAGCAATGAAGGAGCATATTGTTATACAATATACCTCGTGGTTTTCTAAAAAAAAAAAAAGAGCTGTCAGTTAAAGCAGTCAAGCATGAATTACTTTGTAAGTTTATTCTGATTTTGCTAGTTACAATACAGTTTAACATAGTACCTAACATGGAACGGAGATGTGCTGCTCACAGAGTTTATAGCTATTACTTATTTTCAACTCTTGTCCCTAGTTGGGTTTTTATGTATTCATTCAGTTTATAAATATCACAATAAAGGATTAAATACACAGCATGGGTAAAATAAATTAATACCATGTTGCTGCCAAAGTTTTTGGTTGTTCCTGTGATAACCGCTTTTGAAGGTGAAAGAATACATTGAGAGTTTTTAGATGTCCTTAAACGTCCACATGAGTCACGTACAGTCAGGTCACTGGTATTTATTTAACACATTTAAAGCAAAAAAGATTGAGCCAAAAGAGGGGGGAAAAAAATCAATGCTGCAAGTTTTCCTAGCAAGATAAAATGTTAGAGATAAAACACTGCAATATTTATAATATATTTTTACCTAACAAATTAAAATGTTGAGATTTAGACCTTGCAAACCCAAATATTTCCCTCGTTTCCCACCTCTGCAGTAGGCGACTGTATGTGGACACTGGAGTGAATAAAAATGTTATTTATCTCTGCTTAGCACAAGGTAAATATTTTTTTCAAGTTTCCAGACAAGCTCTCCTCCCTTAAATTTTTAAAATATGTCTACTGTCAGCATTTCATGGTGACAGACATGTGAAAGCAATTTTATAATACAATTTTTTTTCCCTCGATATAAAGGCGGTTTTAAAAAGATAGCCTGCCTTTTAAACCAGTTGCCGATTTTGGTTCAGAATGTTAAAGAGACTAAAACAGTAGCTGAGTTGTATAAACGACCAGTACACAAGGACTCTGTTATCTGTAAATTTGTCCAAAAATGCAAGCAGAACCTCAGAAGTAAAATGCAGAGCTGGGAATGTGCACGATCCTTTATGACCTCCATGTTGTCTGGTTGCAGGTCTGGACCTGGACCTGGAGGAAAGCTCCTCGGTGGTGACAGCAGGCGGCTCAGACGACCAGCGGGAGTCCACCAACTCGGCGTCGTTTTCCATCCCCAGTCTGGAGCTGTCAGATGGGGTCACGGCCACAGGAAACTCCCTGGACGTGGAGGACGGCCTGTCCTCGTCCTACTCGGCTCTGGGTGTGGAGGGCGGCTCTCCGGCCACCGAGGTCCCCAGTCTGAAGGAGGACGAGGCGCTGGAAGCTGCTGGTGAGGCGTCTTCTGATGTTTACTGTGAGACTGAGCTCTGTGAGGCGTTCAGGGTTCAGCTGTGGGATGCAACTTAAATTCTCCTCAGTGACAGCCAACCTTTTACCTGTAAATTGATGAAGTCCACCAAACAACAACAAAATCAAATATAGCGTTTTTTTTATTGTTGCTTTTTAAACTCACTGATTCAATAACTCATAAATCATAAAAAATAAAAGTCTACCAGAGAGGCTTCTCTCGTGGATTACTCAGGAAAAATTCAACCTTTTTGCAGTGTTGATGGTGAAGCCATATATCCTACAGCCTTAATCAAAATAGTTACAGAATAGTGCAAACTAATCATCTTTCTCCTTGTTTTTTTTTTCAACAGATGTGTCAGGGTCACTTTGTGGCTCCTTTCCTTTGTTTTGTTTTCTTTGTGGTTGTCTTAAATCTCTCATTTTGTTAGATTTTCCTTCCAACAAGAATTGTTTATAGTTACTTCAGACAGGTGAAGTAATCTGTCAGTACTCTGGGTTTGAGCCCTGTAGTGAACTGATAAATATCTAAACAGCTTCACTGTTTGGATTTCTGTTCTTTAAGTCCTGACTGCAGATGTTTTCTTTAAAATTCATCAGAAATTCACAGTGTGAATGTTTGCATGATGTGTTCAGTGTTGACAACAACAACACACTGAGGAGTCAAACCAGGTTGTGTTTGTTCCTGATCATAACGTAAATGTCTGTTTAAGCTGCTCCTCAGTACGACTGTCCTTCTGTCCACAGGGGGCGCTGTTGTTGCAGCAGTTGCTCCACCACCTCCTTCTGCTGCTGCTGCTCCTCCAGCTGCCGCCGCCGCCGCTGCCGCTGCTGCTGCTGCTGCTGCCGCCCCAGAGCCCGGACCCTCCATGCCGGCGTATTACCTGGTGAAGTGGATCACCTGGAAGGAGAAGAAGACTCCCATCATCACGCAGAGTGAGAACGGACCCTGCCCCCTGCTGGCCATCATGAACACACTCTTCCTGCGCTGGAAGGTAAAACACACATTAATAATAATAAACTTTATATATGCACATACATGTGTCATATAAATGTTAAGGACAGTGACAGCCATAGTTTTGCCTTTATGCACCACCACAGTGGATCTGAAATGAAGCAATCCAGGTGTGACTGAAGTACAGACTTTAATTCAGTGGGTTTAACTAAAATATTGCAAAATTACATTTTTTACACAGCTGGTTCATTTTCACAGGGTCGAAAGTGATTGGACAGCTGACTGACGGGCAGTTTCACGGCCACATGTGACTTCATTTGATAACAAATTAAGTTTGCATAAAAGAATATAGTGTTATAAGGCCAAGCAGTTTTTTGCTCCTGTCACATTTCTACTTACTGTTGGCTCATTTTTCACTGCAACATAAAGTCCTGCACCTCTATGGAAACATCACAACCATGGCTAGAAGGAGAGAGAATTCAGAAATGTCTTCTGTGCAGCATAACATGGTTAAAATGCTATAAATTATGAAGAAAAAGAAAATAACAGCTGTTTACAAAAATTGACAAAACCTGGAATCAACATGTACAATATTTTTCCAAGTGCACGCAGGTTTTACCAACACTTGAAGATAATGGTGACCAATAACTGTAATATTTTGCATTTTAAACATACTTGTTTAACACAACCTGCAGTTCACCCTAACTGTGTCACTGATGTGTAGCTTAATTTTAATGTCTCCTGTGGGAAAGTTGCTCTGCAGGCACGCAAGAAACACAGAAACACAGAAAACACAATCCATGCCGTCTCTGATGCAGTGAGCTCCCAGTGTTGTGTTGAGCAGCACAGAATCTTTAGAATCTGTTTTCATCCATTTGTTTTTGTCAGTTATTTTAATAAAAATCACAATTTTAAGCTTGAATTGTGGTCGTTTTCCAACAGAATGGCGCATCACAGATGAGCAGTTCAAGGACTTCTTTCCGCTGTGATAAATTTGGCCTTTTTGGTGATTTAAATGTTGTTGTTTTTTTAAAGAATACATGCCTCTCAAACTACCAAGTGTGTTAATCCTAGCTTAATAAAGCATGACTTGTATGTTGTACTCACTATGTGTGTTTGTTTGTGTTTTCAGGCGAAGCTTCCTGCTCAGACTGAAGTTGTTACTACTGAGGACCTGATGGCTCACCTGGGTACGATCACACCTGGGCTCAGATTATTATTTTTATCTTCTTTTTTTCATTTAACTGGAAAAACTCTGTCCGTAAAATATCACAAGACAAGTCACTGTTCCTCATGGAGAAAAGCGACATCTCCAGATGTTTGTTTTTGTTCAACCAACAACTAAAAATCCAACATAGACTCAGTTTTCTTACATGTGACTAAAAAAAAAAGCATCTTCTTTAATTTGAGAAACTCAAAACAACAAAATGTTTAAGAAATGACCTCAGTAGTCGTTCAGTTATCAGTAGTTGCAGATTAATTTTTGCTGCTCTTTAAATGGATCAACCGTATAGTTTCTGAAATGTGAACAAGTAGTAAAGAGATGCCAGAAATCCAAAACCCAACAGATTCAGTTTGCAGTAATTTAGAATTAAATTGGCACAGGCAGTATTTATCTGTTTTTGAGTCCACTTGGAACCAAACAGAAAACCTTTTGTTTTGGTTTTAGTCCAGATGCTTGATGTAGATTTTGACTGTGAGCCTGAACAAACTTCAATAAAACAAACAGACCTGAGGTGTTCTTTTGTTTGTTTTAAGTGAAGCAGACGATGTTACTGACTGCTGTTTGTGTCCGTCTGTTCTGCAGGAGAGTGTGTGTTGTCTGTTACACCCAGAGAGAAGACCGACGGCATGGAGCTCAACTTCCAGCAGGTACCCAACGATAAACACACACCAGCACAAATGTGTGGTTTCTGTTCAGTCTTTATGATGACACTCACTGACCTGATTCTAACCTCAACCAGTCGAGTGACGCTCAGAGGAAACCACACTGGATGTAAAAGAAAAAAAAAATTGTGCTTAAAAAAGACAGAAATATGAAACGACTCACTCTTTCTGTCAGTAAGCTTGGATATGATGAGAACTGGTTCCTGATTGTAAAGAAAGCGTTTTAAATGGTTACGGGTCCCACGTGATAAAAAACAGTTTTCATAGATGTTTGTATGTCTTTAAAACTTGGAGTTGTTGAATAAAAGCCGTGAGAATCGATCAGTTTAAGTGCTGATATTAAATCTAAATGTGCTGGCTGTGTTTTGCAGAACATGAGCGATGCCATGGCCGTCCTCCCGAAGCTTTCCACCGGCCTCGACGTCAACGTTCGCTTCACTGGAGTCACCGACTTTGAATACACGCCAGAGTGCATCGTGTTCGACCTGCTGGACATCCCGCTGTACCACGGCTGGCTGGTCGACCCTCAGGTAACGCGCTAGTTAACCCTCCGAACACCAAGCGCTTTGGTGTTTTGTTCCTTCCTTCACATTTTTTCCTCATTGTGAGCTCGTTTTTTGGCTACAATACAAAGTTCTGCACTTCAATGGACACAGGGCAAGCATGAAGACAAAACAATCAACAAACAACATTTTTCTTTTCTTTAGATAATTTGCAGCTTAAATTTTTAATTTGACTCCTGTCTGCCCTGTTTAAACTAGGGATTGTTAATGACTATTCATCAATTTAATAATTTAATACTGTTAAAGCTGGAGACGCGATGACGTGTTGTAGATTAGCTGTAGTACCTGCTTGCACCACCAGGTTACTGTTGAGCATCACTGCAGTTAGAACTTGTGAAGTGTTCTTGGGTTCATGTCGTGTTTTGTTGCGGTTCTTCCAGTATTCCGGCTTCAATGCAAAGATAAATGATGTATTGTGTGTTCAGAGTCCAGAGATGGTGGCCGCTGTGGGGAAACTGAGTTACAACCAGCTGGTGGAGAAAATCATTGACTATAAACACTCTGCAGACAGCAGCCGAGTCGGTGAAGGTATGAAAACACACACATACTTGTACATATAAACATGAACCTAAACGCACACACTGCAGAGTAATGATTAATGTTATGGCCAAGGTTTTTTTTTTTTATGTCGGCGCTGATCAATGTATTCAAAGTATGTATTTAGAGAAACGTATAAAAACAGTATGCATTCATGTAAACTTAAAGAAACAGTTTGTATTTATAAAAATGCATATAAACAGTGTGCATTTATATAAACTCATGTAAACATATAAACAGTATGTATTTACTCAAACTGATATAAAGTATTTATGAGTCCATATAAACAGTATGCAGTTCCATAAACGTATATATTTATATAAGCGTATACAGTCTGTATTTATATAAGCATGTATTAACAGTATATTTTTATATGAACATGTATCAACATAATGCATTTCTATAAACATAAATGAGCTGTATTTATATGAATGTTAGAATTAGCTGTATGTATTAATTAGGGGTGGGACTTTAACACATTAAGTCCGATTAATTAAGTACAAGAAAAGAACGCATTAAAATTTGTCGCTATCCAGGACTGCTACCGCGAACAGCTCCAGTGGTTTCTGTGCTCGCTGCGACATGCTTTGCATTCAGGTGGTACCGTCAGCTCGATGTGCTTCGGTGGGATGCTAATTCTTTTTTGCACAAGTTGCACAAAACCACGCACTTGTCAAGGCTTCCATCAGGCAGTTTTTTAAAAATGAAACCTGGCCTCCATCAGTCCATGCGATGCACTCATCGGATTCCTCCATGTTTGTTGTTGTTAGCGTAGCGCTGAAGCATCTTGTGCATCACTGTGATCAGTGGCCATGAAATCGGGTGCTGACAAACGCTCCGTGTTGTCTGGATGCAAACTGCGATTAAATGTGTACATTTTTTTAACGCGTTATTTTTGTTGTAATTAATTAATCGTAACGCTTTAACATATACTAGGGATGGGACTTTAACGCGTTATTTATGCTGTAATTAACGCGTTAAAGTCCCACCTCTAGCATTAATATAAACACGTACTCACAGTGTGTATTAATATGAACACATTTATTGTAATATAGAAACATCTGAACAGTGTGTGTACTGTATTTGTCTAAATATATGTAAACATTATGCATTTATATATGAACAGTATTCAGTTCCATGAATGCATATAAATATGTATTTACTTAGCATAAACCAAATGGTATGTATTTATATAGACATGTGCTTATGCGATGTATTTATATGAATGTGTTTAAACGGTATGTGTTTATCAAAGCAGCTGTATAACAGTATATATATGAATGTATATTAACAGTATGTCGTATAGAAACGGTACGTATTTATATGAGCGCACACAAACAGCATGTATGTGTCTAAACGCATGTAACTGATATTAAAAGTATGCATTTATGTAAGTGTATATGAACCATGTGTATTTACATGTATCTGTGTGTGTGATGTGCAGGTCTGGTGGCGGAGCAGTTTCTGGAGTCGACAGCGACTCAGTTGTCGTATCACGGTCTGTGTGAGCTCAACACAACGGCCAAAGAAGGAGAGATCTCCGTGTTCTTCAGAAACAACCACTTCAGTACCATGATCAAACACAAGGTGGAGACAAACACACTGTAGTACCATGATCAGACATAAGGACAATCTGTTAATGAAGTTTTCTCTGTCTCTCGGTCACCTTTACTGGTTGTTAATAAAGTTTTCTCTCTCAGGGTCACCTGTACCTGCTGGTGACGGACCAGGGCTTCCTGCAGGAGGAGGGTTTGGTCTGGGAGTCTCTTCATAACGTCGAGGGAGACGGAAACTTCTGCGACTCCGACTTCAGACTGTGTCATCCTCCTCAGAGAGCCCCGCCCACCTCCCACCTGCCGCCCAGCGCTCAGGAGCAGCAGAGGCAGATCGACCAGGTGAGGCCGCCAGGAGACGCTGATGAACTGAGAGCAACGATCAATTGACACGTCACTGATTGAGCTTGTCGTTGGTGTCAGGACTACCTGGTGGCAGTTTCCCTGCAGCAGCAGCAGGGCGGCGCCCCCGGACCCCTCAGTGACCTGGAATTGGCCCGACAGCTCCAGCAGGAGGAATACCAGCAACAGCAGCAACTCCAGCAACAGCAGCAACAGCAGCAACAGGGATCAATGCAGGCAGCACAGCAGGTAACATCACCGAACCTCCCCGACACCAACATCTGTTGAGGTTAAATCCACTATCTAGTCCACTCAGCAGATTCTGATTGAATCAGAATTTCATCTCTTAAGTCAACAAAACTCAGAGACTACAGTTCAAATCTGTAAACCCTGCAACAGTCTTTAGCTGCTGAATGAATCAAGATCTTCTTAATGAAGCAGAATTATTGTGACACCCTGCAGCTCCACCCTGAAAATGAGCTGAACAGCAGAGACTAACAAACTTAATAACAATAGCAACGTTTACAAAATGTCCAAAAAGTGGCAGAAAAGAAAATGTGAGTGTTTGAAAAACTTAAAATACCAGAAAAATCTGACTAAAATGTCAAGAAATTAAGAAAATGTCTCCTTAAATATCTAAAATCTATAATTATTGAACGTCCAGTGACTTACAATGTGGAAGATCTCAGAAAATAATTAATGAAACAAAAATGAAGTGAAATTGCTGCCCTGACAATGTACAAAAATAGGAAAAAAGAAAATGTTCCCCAAATATTTTTTAAATATTAAATACATTCATACAAAGCACTGTTGCCTCGCAGCTAGAAGGTCGCTGGTTCGCGTCCCGGTGGGGGCACTGGAATCTGTCTGTGTGGAGTTTGCATGTTCTCCCCATGCAGCGTGGGTTCTCTCCGGGTTCTCCAGCTTCCTCCCACACAGTCCAAAAACATGTTGAGGTTAATTGGTGATTCTAAATTGTCCGTAGGTGTGAATGTGAGTGTGCTTGGTTGTCTGTCTCTAAGTGTAGCCCTGTGATAGACTGGTGACCTGTCCAGGGTGTCCCCTGCCTTCACCCTGAGTCAGCTGGGATAGACTCCAGCCCCCCACGACCCTAGTGAGGATTAAACGGTGTATAGATAATGAATAGACATTCATACAAAGTTTCAAGATTTTAAACAGTAACTGACGTGAAGGTGGTTTTTCACAAACAACTGGGTCCAAATGATTCTCAAAATAAACACGTGTTGTTGTTGTTGTTGTTGTTGTTGTCATCGTCAGCCTCGAGCTGCTCTGCTTCTGCTGTTGTCGTGGTGACGGTGTGTTGTTGTTGTCGTTTCCAGGTCAGAGGTCAGGGGTCACAGCAAGCCAGGAGGAGAGACAAGGACTCAGACTGTGTCCTCCTATAGACTCTTCATCATCATCATCTTCATCGTTATCATCATTACTGTCTGTAACTCCGTTAACCTCCCTGAGTCCAGTGTGTCTGCAGCGGGGAGGTCTCTCTCTCACACACACACACACACACACACACACACACACACACACACACACACACACACACACACACAGAGTGAGCTCAATGCCAAACCCCAGTGCTTTTATCCAGCAGGTCACGGTTGGTTTTGTGTCAGATTCCAGTCTGTAAATTTGTAAGAAATAATCGTGGAGTCTGGTGGAACTCACGGGTAACGCTGTCGAATAAATCTGCCTTTACGAAGGACTCGACGTCTATTCATCGTCAATAAACTCATGAACTGACGCCTCTAATCTCAGTCATTAACCTTTAAATGAGAAGAACTTCGGGTTGCCAACAGTCAAAACTGCAGCAGAGCTACGATTTCACAAACTGAAACAAACAAAATCTGAAACAAAATCTGTCAAATTTTGGACGGTCGGACAAACGAGACAAGACACCTGAAGACGTCACCTGAGAATCCACACGCTTACTCCTTCATCTCACTTCAATTTCCAGGTTTTTTCACATACGTTATGGACCGGACAAAATATTAAGAACATTCTTCAGTATAGAAAGTAGAATAGTCATCTTTCTAAAAACAAACAAAAAAAAACCTGGAAATTCAGAAGCTTCATGAAAGAGTCGAGCGCTGTTGAGAGCATTTACACTTTTGTCCAAAGCACTAGTTTCTGTGCTGCTGTGTTGAATTCCTTTGTGTACTTCAGAGCAAGTCAGTTAGTTTTACTACAATTACGGAGTCTGCAGGGACCAGAAAACCGTTTTGGGTACAATACTGCCTCTTACGTTTTCATTATGAGCAAGACATAAAATCTCAGCGTTAAATTTTGTTTGTAGAGGCGTTGTTTTGGTGCAAGTCGACCTTCTGAACTCCAAGCAGATTCTTTACACATGTTTCCTCTCTGTGGGCTCATTTTCCACTGCAACAGAAAGTCCTGCAGCTCTGTGGAAACAGAACAACCAGGACTAGAAGTAGAGAGAACTTAAAATGTCTAACGCACAGTATGACAAACTAATAATGCAACAAATCACAGAAAAGGAAAACGCCACATTGCATTTCTTTGATTATTTATTGTGCAATGTCAACACTGGAAAAAATGTCGACTCTACGTGATGCAGATAGTTTACGGCTTAGTTTGATTTGTTTTTGTACTTGTGCTTTGTCTAAACACTGCCTGCAGTTCAGCCGAGAAGTCCCTGAATTTTAGTCACTGGTTGCTTCTTAGCAAAATTATTTGTTTTTGTTTTTTTTTTTTTTTAGATTTTGGCACGAGTGTGTTTTTGTGTAGGATAAATCCAACAAAACGGTGCGTCACACATGATAAGTGCAACTGAAAATGCCTCGATTTTTCATATTTCTACACTTTCCGGTGTCATTTCTGCAATATTTGGGGTTCAGAGGGTTGAAGGATAATTCAGATTTATTCCAACCTGCTGTTTTTCCCATGAACATGGATATGATGAATATTCAGGGAGACGGTGGACATCGGGGCACAAGTTTTTTGTTTTCAACCTCTCAGTAAAAACATAGATGTAGTAGACCTAACCACAAATCTATTAATTTGCAGAATTATTCTTCAGCATCTCACAACTTCTTTCAGCTCTTTAACATCAGAAACGCCGCTGAGCTGAAGGTGACGTCTTCACATGTCTCGTTTTGTTCAATTAAAAGTATTCAGTTCAGGGTGACCAATGACCAGCAGCAGGTTTACAGATATTTGCCAACTTAATGACTGCTTGCCAATGACTTCTTTCTTGACTGACTGGGGATCATTTCCCTCTCTCTCTTTTTTTTATTTCTTATTAAATTGATTCAAGAATCAGCTGTTAAATGTGAGCCAAAGACTTCCACATACAGTGACCGAGCAGTTCTTATTAATGACCTTTAGCTGTTCATGAGCCTGTTGGGACCTGAGGGACACACACTTGTTGCATCAGGTTTTAACAGGCTCTAGGGTTTATTGACCATTAATAAAGACAAGCCTTTATAAAACACAGATTTACTGGAAAGCGGCACCGTAAAACGATGAAGGGAAACTGTTGGAAAACCTGAATCTGTGATCTGTGTTTTACTGACTTTAACTGACGGGATCAGTTTCACCAGAAGACGCTCGAAAAAATTAAAACGTTTCTGTCACTTTCACGGGAAGCTCCTGAGTGGAAACTTGAATTCAGACGGACATTACGAGTCATTCTGGAGGAGAAATCTGCTAAAATAACAAAAACATAAAGGTCATATCTACTGAGTTTGTTACACTACGTCTTCTGGTGAAACTGATCCAACAATCGCTTTTAATGCAGACTGAAGTTGAACTGGAAACCAGGAAGTGGGCAGAGACTGCTGGAGTTACCCGACTCAAAACTCCTTTTAGATTTCCACAGATCTTTGTTTCCCAGCAGATTAATGCAGAAAATGAACTCTGAAGGTTTTAAAACTCTTATTTATTATTTCACAGCTTCGTCTCATACATGCAGAAGGTTACTGATCGCAAAGTCTAGTTTGGCAGAGTTGAAGGAAAGGTCTTGTTTAAACCGAAACCTTTAACATTTTAATTCGTCTTTATCTCCCCTCTGCTTTACACATCCTGCAGTTCAGCCGAAAACTCTGAATTTTTGTCCCGTAACCGAGTCACTGATGGCTTCACGGTGGCACCCAGGAGCAGATTTTTCTTCTTTGTGCTGAATCTGATCAGAGCAAATGGTTAATTTCTATTGAATTTATAAATGAGACATGTTGATAAAACTGATTTTTGATGTAGTGGCACAATTTTAAGCATAGATTTGATTAAGTGAGTAGTTCAAGGACTCATGGGAAGTTCCAAAAAAACAATGATTCATTCAGATTTTACCGTTTTGGGTTGATTGTGTAATTTTGGTGAGAAATAACACAAGGTTTGGGGGTTTAGAGGATTTTTATTTTTTAAGAAACCTTCTGGAACTTGTGAGAAAGTTTTGCAGCTGTGAAATAAAACATGAAGCTTTGATCAGCAGCAAGAAGCCAAATGGTCTAAAATAGTTAAAGGATTCCTTTGTGAAAACTGATAACTTGAGGGTGAAAAACCATTAAAACTGTCTACTCTGGTAGTTTAATCGTAGCAACTGGACTTGCTTGAGTTCCTTGAAGACGTTCCACCTTCATCCAAGAGGCTTCATCAGTTCTGAATGACTAGTTGCGAGTTCCACATACTTCTATCCTAAAGGAGCCATTAACACCTGAGTTTCAGTTTCAACTGGGGGTTTGTTGCTCTTCCCCCCTCGTTATGTGAGTCGTTAGCGCTCCCCACTGCCACAAAGGGGTTCGTTTGGGTCTTTTGTGGCTAAGTGTGAATGTAGTTTCATCTTCCTATCCTTAGGACTGAATTCAGAGAGGTGAAACGTCTTCGAGGAACTCAAGCAAGTACTACGATTAATCTACCAGAATAACCACGACCTGGATGACTGAGAGTCTTCACAGACATTAACACTGTCAGAACTCAGAGTGACGATGCGTTCACTGACTGCTATGAGTTCTCATTGATCATCTTTACACGGAAAACATGTGGACACCTGTTTTTCTTCATTGATCCATAAACCAGAGTTTCTGTCATTAGGAAACCTGAAGCTGCCTGGAAAATAAAAAAAAAAAACTACAGACGTCATAAGAGACATAAAATAATAACAATAGACATAATTTCGGTCCTTTCTTATCCTGAATAAACAGACAATAATTGTGTTTCTGTTTTAAATAATTTATTTTATTTATGACTTCATATCCCATCATTTGAACACATGAGTTAAAGTTTTGACTTTTAATCAATTTTTCTTTTAATTGATCAACATAGTTATAATTTTTAATAATTATTTATGACTTAATTATTATTTTTTTAAAATTGCAAATTAATCATAATTTAGTCTTTTATCTTTGATTTAAGATCTCATAAGTTTGATTTAAGTCAGACACGTAACTCATTTCAGATTTATGAGTCCAACACTCTGAATTTTGTATTTATGGCTTCAGTGGATCAAAATGTTAAATCTGAAAGTCTAAATATAAACTTAGAATCATAACTGTGATTTCAAGTCAGTATTTAGCCTGTGTACTATTTTTAATCTGCTGTGGAAACAAACAGAAATCTAAAACCCCGGATGGAGTTTCATGAGACAAATCAAACTACGTTGTGATTCTCAGACGGTTTTAACTGTTTCAACTTTGTGTTCGTCTCGATTTTCTTCTTCTTCGATCAGAAACGAGAGTTTTTGAGGCGAGTGGAAAACATGAACCCAGTAACTCTTAACCTGTTTTAAACGAGTGTCTCTACAGCCACGGTGAGGTGAATTAAACCGCTAACGTCTCAGAGTACAAACTGTGTCAAAGCAGTTTCACATGAAAACATTCAGCCCTTAACTTCTCCATCACGAGTGTTTCAGGCGTCGCCACTTATTTGCATCATCGTCAGGTGTTTTTTTTAAAAAGGTTTTTCTTCAGTGTGACCGAAGGACTGCTGCCATGCTCTGTTCAAGCTTTGTATTTAATTTGTCATCCTGTCATATTGTCAATAAAAACAGAATCTCACTTCTGCTTCGTGGTTGGTTGATGTTGACATGAAGGTTTTTCTCCTTTTGGTTTTGGTCATTTTCAGTGTTTCAAACATCCTGCAGTGAAATTATTAGTTCTAATAGAAGCGACATTTGAACAGAAAAGTTAAAAAGTTTCAGCGAGGTCAAAGTTAAGGCTTTGTCTTACATTTCTATATTCAATCATTTCCAGGTTTATGGAAACCTGGAACAAAGCTGCCAACACAGTAATAGTCATAAAAAACATAAGAACATGTTGTTACGAGTCAAGATGTTGACTTCTCATGTATTTCTGTTTATGTTGCCTTTGGCGACTATTTGTGATATGTGGAACTTTACTATGCTAATTATTTATGCTTTAGCGTATTAATATTGAGCTGCAAGGTGGCTCAGTGGTTAGCACAGTCGCCCCGGTGGGGACACCAGGGATCTTTCTGTATGGAGTCTCCATGTTCTCCCCGTGCAGCGTGGGTTCTCTCTGGGTTCTCCAGCTTCCTCCCACAGAATCCAAAAACATGTTGAGGTTAATTGGTGATTCTAAATTGTCCGTAGGT
>NW_007578986.1:0-38358 GCF_000690725.1 Stegastes partitus
GATTGGACAGGAGGGGCCATGTGACCGCCTGACTCCGTGCCTGTCTGAACTAACGCGAAGCTCCATTAAGCGCGTTAATAAAAATTTGTCGCTATCTGTAGCACATTTTCTAAACCCTTATCCTCCACCATCAAAACTTTTCTACAATCCAGAGGAATCCATTTTGCAAGCAAATTTGTGAATTTGTCAGATGTCGACTTACTAATTTTGGCTCTGAATCCAGTCGTTTGGTCCAGTGTGGGACATCGCTTGCTCGTACTCGGACCAGGACTGCTATCGGTTTCTGTGCTCGCTGCAACATGCTTTGCATTCAGGTGGTACCGTAAGCTCGATGTGCTTCGTTGGTATGCAAATTCTTTTTTTGCACAAAACCACGCTCTTGTCGAGGCTTCCATCAGGCAGTTTTTTAAAAATGAAACTTGCCCTCCATCAGTCCAAGCGATGCACTCTCATCGGATTCCTCCATGTTTGTTGTTGTTAGCGTAGCGCTGATGCATCTTGTCCATCAGTGTGATCGGTGGAGCATGAAATCGGGCACCGACAATCGCTCCGTGTTGTCTGGATGCAAACTGCGATTAAATGCGTTAAATTTTTTTAACGCGTTATTTTTGTTGTAATTAATTAGAATTAACGTGTTAAAGTAGTTATTGTTTTTTGCATTTGGCGTGTTATTGCGTGACCTCATCTACTAACATAACCCATTTTACATGTTGTTTTAATGCCACAAAATGACACACAAACAGCTTATGATGTGTGCGACACAAAACAGGGCTGAAGTGGTGTGCTACTTTGATGCAATTCCACATTAACTATATCAATTTGCCCGCTACAGTGTGATTATTCAGTCTCACTCATTCAAGTCTCTGAGGCTGTTCTCATGCTGCAAGCCGTCGTGTCAATATATTGAACAGAAGTGACCCCTTTGTTTGACTGTTCGCATTATTATTATTATTTAATATGGCCATAATCATCTTCCAGCGTGACCGCGGTCTCGAAATAACCTACAAGACGTCACACGGGGATCGCCGTCCTACCAAAGTGATCACAGACTCCGCTGAAGTTTTTAAATTTGCGAGCTAATAAGAAGAAGGAGGATGAGGAGAAAGAGAGCCAATTTTTTAATGGCTGTTTGTAGAGCAATGGCTGCCGCTTCCGTATGGAGGTGTGTGTGGATGTGGAGTCAGAGCCAGGAATGATTCCATCGTGACGTGAATGGCTCCAGAGATTTCAACTAAATTTCAGGATGTGGAAGGCTGTTTAGACTCTTGCTGGAAGTCGTTCAGTTCTGATAACTGTTCAGACGTCACGTTGCAAAAAAAAAAGACCTGCATGTGATTCAGGACCACATATGAAAGTGGTTCAGATCTGAATGTAAAAGATCAGATTTCATGTGATTTGTGTTGTTTATGCTGCTGATCTGAGGCTCATATTTGGGCCACTCATCTAAGTGTGTGCCTCGACTCCAGAAAGACCGTTTTGTTTACCTGTTTACACATGCTGAATAGAAGTTAGCACGCTGACTTTGACATGTAAAAGCAGCTGAATGCCTCTCCTATTTCCATTTATGCAGTTCAAGTTTGAAACAATGTCTTTATAGCTCATAAGCCGTAATGAGAGAAGGGGGGGGGCCCTGCATGTATACATTACCATATGGTTAGAGACAGATAGAATAGCAGCCTGTCTCATGCGTGGCTTAGAAGATGGAGTTTGGCAAACATGAGCACGCTGCTCCAAATTAAAGAGAATTTTCAAACAGTTTGAGTCGGTTCAGAAAAGTCTGCAGCAGAGCTCAGGTCAAAAGAGAATGAGATGAAAACACAAGTTCGCCCACGCCGCATCGTATGTACTCCGGCAACCTTTTTATTTATTACCTGCCTCGCATGAATCTGAATTCGTGGGTTTTTCGCACCTTGATGAGAATAAAGGCAGCATACCGAGTCAATCTTCACGAAGACTAATGTGTGCCATTACTCTAACTGACTGCGGCCACTTTTGGGAGCCGCGTGAATTAATCGGTTATTTAGGCAATCATAGAAGTTACAGTCTGACATTTGGCAGGTCAAGCTGTTCATGAAAAGGTGAGGCAGAGTTGAGTCATTTGTCCCATTATGGTAATTAACACTGTTGTCCCAAAATGTTGTCGGTGTGTTTTTTACTGTCTCTTTTCTGCTTTTAGGAAGCACTTCTCGCGAGTCTGATTCAGCGTTACTAGTGACATGCTAACTATGTGGCTAAAGTCAGGCTCAACCCCTGCAGTGCAGTGATTAATGTGAGCGTTGGTCACGCAGAGGGCTCAGTGGACCGGAGCTAAAAGGCTGACATTTTTCAAGTTCACTACCCAGGGAATTGCCACTTATCAAATGTTTACCCCCTGCACCTGTGAGCATGGACTGTAAGGGATGACCACCCTCCAAACTCTTATCGCTGCTGTCAACAGGAAACTCTGCAAAATCTTCAACACTTTCTGTGCAAAATCATCCCATTTTTTTTTCCCCCCGCAATTTTCCTCAAACCCCTTATTTCTTAAACTCGGCTGGTCCGGGGTGTTTGATTTATGGAACTAAAAGGGAAAATGTCATGAGGTGGGAATGCTAAAGGAAGCGGGGTCTGTCGCCTCGGCGTTGTAAAATGCATGGCTCGGCTGCGTGAGGCTCAGCGCATCCTCCCTCAATCACCGCGGACGCGTGTTGTGCATACACGAGAGCAAAAAAAAAAAAACAGACAAAAAAATAAAAATGGCTGCGAGGAAAGGAGCAAGAAAGGTGGATTGACAACTCCTGAGGAACGCGTTGGGATTTTTTTTTTCAAACATCCATCTCCGCTTGTGCTTGCGACCAACTTTGGAAACGCTGATGAGACGTGCAGAAAGTGGATGATTCGGGCCGTGAGGTGCGATGATGCTGGCTGAGAGGGTCGCTGGTTGTGGAGACCCAGCTGCTGATTTATGAGGTTTACTGCGCGACGTGAAAAGCGGTGCTCGATGGGGGGGAAGGGTCTTTGTAAGAACTTATCTGTCTGTAATTTATCACGCTGCCACTCCCCTCCCACCGACCTTTTTTTTTTCCGCCGACTGACCTGTGAGCTGGGTACCAAACGTGCTCCATCTCAAACGGACACCGTAGACGGTGAATGCACTCGAGGCAAGTGGCATTGTGGGTAATGGATATCCAGCCCTTCTGGTTAATTTTACTCCATAAGGACTGAAAAGTGGAAATGAGTGATCAATCAGAAAGTAATTAAGCTCGCCTTGGCGGTCTGGTAAATGGCTTTCAAAGTGCATGCTTATTACCAACAATACAGTAATAGCTGCTCACAAAGATCAGTTCCTCTCGGTCCCGACATGCCTCAGCTCTCTCCCACTCTTCAGCCTGCTGTGCTTCAGTCTAAATCACATTTACGTACATAAATATCAGTTTGTCAAAATTTAGCGTCACAAATGGAACTCAAGCTGAAGTGCTTGCTTTTGTCGCTTAAAAATCCATTTTTGTTAACATTACCAAGGTTTTTAATCAATTATTAATAACTCCACATATTGTCTTGTTTCAGTGAATGGTTATACGATTTCCACAGTTCATTTGCCTCTGCACCCAAATGATCAAACTCCCATTCAGCCTCACTTTAGCCGGTCGCACAGGCTCACCTCGACTGAAGCAATTACCTCGCAGAATCTGCAGTATTGATGTACAATATCACGCATAGAAACGGAGCGGCCGATGTAACGCCGTACCAGCCGCTCAGCACTTGTGAGTACAGTAATGCAGATTGGATATTGAATGGAGCGTCGGTGTCAGAGTTTCTCCATCCCTTTCCTGCTCCGTATCGTCCCCCATTCAGTCCCTCCCACACCGTTTATGATTCCTCCCCTTGTCTGACTATGAATAAAACAACTTGTCTTGAATAATGTGTTCAGATATCGGGGAGAATGCATGATGCATGATGAATGAATAAAGAAAAAAAAGAAAAGTTTCGCACCAATGTGGCTCTGACTTTTCTTCTGTTCAACCAGGTTTGAGCAGAAGTTGCAAAGTGACTGAAGACCCTGCTCATCTATTTTATCGTATAGCTATAGGTTGGCATGAGAGACGGATGCGTGTGGCGACGGAATATAAAAATGGAGAAAAGAAGAAAAAGAATTGCTAATGCTGCCTTAACTTCAGGTTTGGCTCACAAACCTTTTCATTTATTTATTTTTTAACACTGTTGCACACAAAGGAAAGGTAGAACAACCCATCACAAACAAACCCACAGTGTCTTGTCCAATCATGGTAATACAGTGCAAATTAAGGAAGCAAGAAAAAAGAAGAATAGAGAAGAAGAATGGCCTCTGCAAAGGACACTTCCATTATTGGGAAGTAATTATGCAGGCACAAGGCAGCGATCAATCAATAATAAATATATTAATAATCCACTCGCCACCGGTGCATAGGGCCTATCAATTAACCCCCGAGGAAACAGAACAGGTTGTTTCTGAAGCAGGGGGGAGAAAAAAGAAAAAGGACCTAATTTTGAAGTGAAATCTTATGTTAATAATAAATCGCAATCATTGGGATATTTCATGTGGATTAAACATGGCCTAATGCTGTGCAATCAGCACGCTGTTCACCCCAGCAGCAGCAGCAGCAGCAGCAGCAGCAGCAGCAGAAATAGCCATGACAATGAAGATAGGATTACATCACGCGCTAATACCGTGTATCTATGGGGTGGCAATAATAAAGGCTATGTGAGTAAAAGCACAACTGCAGT
The DNA here is from genome assembly GCF_000690725.1 of Stegastes partitus. Classification (NCBI taxonomy): domain Eukaryota; kingdom Metazoa; phylum Chordata; class Actinopteri; family Pomacentridae; genus Stegastes; species Stegastes partitus. Next base: position 4,744 of record NW_007578986.1, read on the forward strand.
GCAGAGCTCTCAGCTGTGCTGCTCTCCTGTTGATGAGAGTGACTGTAGCAGGTGTGTAATAATCTATATTTTCATAGCCACGTTTCTAGTGCCTGTTGTTATTTATGACGCTTGGAGCGATTCGCCCGATAATCGCTTCATGGATGCGTCGGCTGCGTGCACTTCAGATCTGGCTGCTCCTTTTATAGGAGACATCCTTTGATGCACAGGAAGTATGGCTGGTGGTTTTACACTTCCAGCAGCTTCGTCTTTAATTGGAATAAATATAGGAGGAGGTTGGTGGTCAAGCATGTGTAGCCGCCATAGATTGTTTTTGTTTGTTTTTCCTTACGTTCCCAATTCAGGCATTGTTTTTCCATCCCAGTTTTGAATCTTGTCCTGTATTTTCATGATATTAATGGGCGCGTGGTAAATCTCGTTTCCCATTAAATCCAATTCTAACGCTATCCACCTCTCTGGTTTTCTGTGTACGACTGTGTCTTGATTTTTCGCCGTCTTTTGACCAACAAAGAACGTTCAGAAACCTGGACACGGTGTTTACATGCTACAGTGCCCCGAGGCCAGGATTTGGGGTTGGCAAGGTAACCTGAGGTTTAACTCTGGGTTTTCAGGGTTATCAAAGTGCTTCACTTCTTACCGGAGTACATCGCTACGGTATTTTGAACACCAAACCGGCCTCAGAGCGGGTTATGTTGGAGATAATGGATCAACAGGCACCGCCTACTCACCGATCAATTCCCCTGGAAGCTAGCGTCGCCGCTCGTGGAAGATCTCGTAGAGCTTTGTGTGTGATCAGTAGAGGATCTCTAAAGAAGGCAGGAGTTTTTAGAGATTGTCTAAAGCTGTTTCTTTAGCTGACATATGAGAGATACATATTCTCAGCGAGGGAACTCCAATCTACCTCGTTTTTATTTGTTTCTTGTTGACAGCAGAGAGAATAAGGCTAAAATTGTCCGACACGCCACGAGAATGGGCTGCATCCGAGCAATACGTTTAATGGAACACGCTGTTGTAATTATAGTCACATCTACTCATTCCTTAATGATGGGGAAGTGAATTGATAAGCCTATTAACTTATGCTTCCACGCAGTCATCATTTTTTCTATTTTTTTTGTTGCCAGCTTTCCTTCCTGCTTTGGCTGCAGCAGCTGTGTTGCTTTTAGCCTGGATTAGATTTTTAATCAAATATTGGTTTAGGATTATAGTTTGTTCTTCTTGTAAGAAATACACAGCTCTAGATGTGTCCACATTTGGTCATCTGATGCCAACGCCGCCCCTTTGATGTGCCCTGGGTTGACCTGCTGAGTTGATAACCAGCTTCGTGTTACTGCTTAACCTGACTTTGGTTGTTAAGTCTAGTGAAGCTAAAAACATATCCTCGGTATGTTGAACTCGCCCCCCCGCTATCAATTAAATAACTCCAGGTAACTGACATAAGACATTATCCAGGTTTGGGAAACCAGGGTGAGATGTTTACATGTCTAAAACATAATCAGGATGCTCCAAAACCCCCAATCATAACCAGGATACTTTTGTGCAAGTAAATGGACTTAATTTGCTGCATGGTTTCCTTCTCATTTGCTTTGTGTTTCCCATTCCCACGACAGTGCTTGATTTGTTTTAATTGTATGCACCTGCATGCTACTGTGACAATTGCTGAGGATTTAAACTGAAGAAGGCATCAGTCAAAAATATTTGCTACTCTTCTGTGTTACAAAAGCTAAACACAAACAAATCAAAAAAAGAGAAAATTTGGCAACTGGTTTCTTGGTATGTGTGGTGTCCAGGGCTTAAAAATGAAGCCAACGTAAAGTGCCAAAACCTACAGTTTCTGGAACGATCCCTTGATCTTGCTTCCATAAATAGATGTTAAAATGACCAACTTTACAGCAGAAATAAGCACGTTTACAGCCTGGTACGAAAACAGTTTTGGTCTGTGGAGCTAAGTTCCCCATCCATGACAACTGAAAGGGAGGTGAATTTGTACATAACTCATCCATTTAAAGTGTATTAAGACATAAAGTTACACAGCTGGGTTCTATCACAGGACAGCTCCACTCATGCTCCACCTCTTTGCTCAGGATTTAGACAGAATCGGGCACTGACCAGATGAAGACGACAAACTACACTGAGCTTCAAAGCTGCTGGTTAGGACAGGTGACCATCTTCTAAAACAGTCGTATAAACTGATACCCAGAATGTCTGAACCTACCTTTGATCAGCCCATTAAACAGCCACTATCACTGTAGATCATCCCCACACCTATAAGCCAGTAGGGACCTCCTCCACCTTCTAGTTGGCTCAATAGGCTGTTATCAGCACAATTAATAGAGCTCCGCCATCAGCTCATTTAACAGCCATGATTTAGCTCTTATGAAGGAGCTGGTTGAGGTGTGAGTCAGAAAGTTTGAGTCTTGTCTTGGACCATAAATCTAATTTTATTTCTTCACTTAAGTCTCGTTTTGACTTTTGGTCAGTCTGTGTTAAGTTTAGGCACCAAAACGATTCACGAAGGTTTACGAAAAATGTCATGATTTGGGTTAAAACACACTTTGTTGCTACTTTGACCACACAGTTCTGCTTTTGACTTGTCCAGGGCGACGACTCCACCAGAGATTTTCTATCCACTTATTTACGTGACCACACCTACATTGTTTTGTTGTTCATTGGTGATCAGAATGAATAATAACAGGCCTATTGAACCTACTAGATGCCCCCTACTGACCCATGTGTATGGGGATAATCTGCAGTCATAATGACCATTTAATGGGCAGATAATGACTGAATCGGGTGAACAGACACCATTGACTCCATCAAAATCTCCATCTGAGGCCTGTTTAGTTATACACACGGCTAACCACTGATCAACTCATATCAAGACATGCATAAACCATCCTATCATTTTGATTTAATTTGAACTGTTACCAAACCTGTAAGCAAAGACATCATACTTCTAACCACAGCTGATGGGAACTTATGCAAACTACCAACGGTGTGGACCTCCTTTAAAATATTTGAGTCAGCAGCTCACAGTGACTGAGTGATCAGAACTTATTAAAGAACAAAGTAAGCTTTATTGATCCCTCACTGGGAAAATGTGCATGTTACAACAGTTAGACACCAAAGTGGCCTTGAAGAAGCATGAGAAGAAAGTGAAAGGACATTGAGGCTAACAATAAAGATATAATAAAGACTTTACGCACAAAGAAACAGAAAAAAAAAAAACACATTGGCAGTAGAAACTAGTTGTTCTGCATTAGTCTTTGGTTGTAGCAGATCATAAAGTCACACTTTTATAATCTGGCGAATCAGATAAAGGCTACAATACAACAGGTGTTTTTTTAATAATCAAATCTATGGTTATCATATTCTGCACACATTGTCTCAGGAAACAGCCCAATAGAGAATTTTCACTAAAAGTTTAACACCGGGATGCCAAAACTTCCACACACACCCTCGACAACAGCTTTATCTCCAACTTGTGCTGCCACAACACTCGGAGCTGCGAGTCCAAGAAATCTCCCCTCACTTCATTCTCAGAAATCTGACTTCAAGTCTGCTGATTTAGGAGACTGCGATTCCTCGACTCATATAAAATGTTCACATATGGCCCTAATCCTCTTCCGTAGATAAGGCTCTAATGAGGCGGTGTAAAAATTCCAGAGCAATTAGAGCATTAATGGATTTGTCAGTGAAACTGGAGAGTGCGAATTATCAGGAGCATGTGCTGACGCCATCTAGCGGGTGTCTTATCAGGAAGTCAGCGAGGTGGGGGGGTGGGGGTGGGGTGTTAGGGTAAAAGAGGGGAGGGGAGGAGGACACTGACCCCTTGATTCTCCAATTAGGGAGGTTGTCTGTGCGGCTAGATGAACTGGTGAGATGACAAGAGGAGCTGCCTGATCTTCAGAGGACGTATTGGCCCCAAAATGCGCCAAAAATGGGCTCCAACCCAAAACGGCTTACCTCCGGAACTCTTTGATTTGCACACACACACACACACAAGCGGAAGAGTGCAACTAATCCAATCCAATTTTTTTTTTTGCACAAGCCTCAGTAGTTCATTGACAAAAAAACACAACAAAAAAAAGATTGTGAATTTTTTTAGAACATCCAGTCACAAGGACGCATTGTGCGTTAGAGCGCAACGCAAGAAAAAACACTGTAAAAGTCATGATGTATGTGCCGCTCATATCATTACTGCCTCATTTATATAACACAAAGCACAGCATCTCCTTTTATTTTAATATTATTTACTGTTTCCATCTTTAAAATAACCTCTCTTGTTGGTGAAACGCGCGGTGCGACTGAATGCTTTTCTCTACATGTGACATGATCTTGAATCTTGTGCGGAGATGTGCTCGGCATGTGTGTGCCTGCGCGTGTGCGTGCGTGTGTGTGCGCGCACCTCCTGGCATTTCAAATTTCAATAAAGACACAGGCACCGTTACGGCTGCGCTGAGGGCGCATCAGACGCGTCCATAACGCCGCTGACTGCTGAGGGCTTTTTCACAAGGGGGTCGTGCTCGCAGGAAAAAACGGCTTATATTGACGTCAAGAGGGATGCGAAGGATGACTTTACCGCATGTACAGGCATGACAGAGGCGATCCGAGCTGCCAGTTCTGACCGAACGAGGAGCACCGACAAATCCTCAGCAGAAATTATTAACCTGCCGGAGAGAGGAGGGCTTTTTTTTTTTTTTTTTTTTCCCCTTTTTTTGGCAATTAGTCGAGACTGGTTTTTTTTATTTTAAACTTTAATGGACGCTCGGCTTCTCCAAACTCATTGCGAATTCATGATTTAGTTGTGAGGGGGAGAGAGCGACGCTGCATCCCGCTGCTGACAGAGAGACCACTTGTACCGCCGTCACAACTGTGCCAAGAGACAGGGAGTCTTTGAAAGCCACCGGAGCGGACCCGACCGGCATATCAATCAGCGTCCCGGAGAGCGACGCGCTGGGTTTCGCACCGGCGATTCAAGCCCATTGTCCCTAAAGGTGCGTGTGCGGGGAAGACAAGGGTGGGGGGGGAAATGGCACTTTTTCCGTTTGAAGAAGGGGAGGACAGCAACAGTGAGTGGTAAGCCAATGTAAACCCCCCCCTAGTTCCCTTCGTCTTGCCACGGGTGCGCACCGGCGAAGAGGCGCAGGACACCATCGATTCGCACTTTGTGATTTTTTTTTTTTGCGCTGCGTATGAGAGAAGAGCGGAGAGCGGCTGGGATTAAGGGGGTGCTTCTCCTAAACGAAACCCTTCAAAAATAATACTAAAAATCCTTACAACCATGGGCGCCAGGATATTGTTTTTGCTTGTTTGTTCTGCGGCATTTTTCGCTGGGCTGCACTGCGCCTCGCCAAGGACCACGGCGGGGACGGATCTCCCCACCGCCGGCTCCGGCAACATCAGCAACAGCAACGGCAGCGGGGAAACCGGGGGCAAGAAGGACTCGAACCAAACCCTCATCTCCAGGACCAAGAGGAAAACCCTGGCCGTGGATTTCGCGGTCCCGTCTCTGTTGCGCTATTATCTGGCGGAGTTCATAAAGAGACCCCTGAACGGCGACTGCCAGACTTTTAGCGGATGTTACACGGTGCGCGCAAACTTGAAAATGCACTGCATACCTTTGCAGAAAACCATATCTACTTTTGTGGACCCCAAGTCGGAATCAGCACTGAGGAACGCGTCCGCAGACGGACAGCTCCCCTTCTTCTACAAGCGGCCGCTGTCCAAAGTTCTGAAATTGGGCTTAACGAAGGCGAGCAGGAAATCCAACCAAGTTGTGGTGGAAATAGGAGAGGATATAGTCACTACGGGATGCGGGGGGCTGTCTGTGTACGAGGAGGCCCCGGTGTTCATGCTGGAAATGGACCTGACAACCATTGTGGAGTGGTGGCTCGGCGCGGAGGGGGGCCGGCTCAGGGTCCGGCTCATGCCTGAGAAAAAGGCGCAGGTGCCCGGGATAGAGGATCGGTACACAGCGGCCATACGAGCTGCAGACCCCCGCCTCTACCTTCAGATATCCTCCCGGGGTAAGTTCCCTCTCTCTCTCTCTCCCTCCCTCCCTCACTTCTTTTTTTTTTTTGGTCATGTTATTCCCTTACACCACCACCACACGCGATTTAAGTTCTGCTGTGATTAATTTTTGATGTCGAATCCAGCCTCCTCCCCCTAAACATGGTTTGGTTGTGAAACGGCGAGAAAAGGGTAAAGAAATGTCAGCACATCGAGGAAGATCAGCTGTTTGTTAGGGTCTGATGGGAAAACGGTGACTGAGCTGTGTGTGTGTGTGAGTGTGTGTGTCAGAGGGAAATGACACTGAGGGAGTTCATGCATTTAGGTCTGCTGCTCTGATCCAGATGACTCTCCAGACTCCCGTTTCATTATTGATGCCCACAGCAGCTCTGAGAGAGGAACTGGATGTTGATTTAATTCCCAAACTCTTTGATTATTTCCAGTTAGGATCCATGCTGGGTTTAGAGGGTTCTTCCATAATAATCACTTCGGAGACGTGTATTATTATTTCATTTAGAGGGGAAAGAGAGGCCTCATCGCCTGATAATACCACGCATGTGCATATTACTATAGGCTATGCAATGATACTTAAGTTGAAAAAGGTCCCAGCAGCACTTCTTCGCCTCCATACCTTCCCAAATCCCAGAGCCTCCCAGTGCCGAGGGAAGGTTGGAGATTTAAGAAAACAGGCTTTATTTTGATTAGGCACAAATTAAGCCGCTATCTCCAAGAAAGCTTTAGCACTCAATACTCGAGGGTCCTTCCCTCGTTCTTCTGAGCATCGGCACAATCAGTGTAATTGCTTAATCACTTTGATGAGGGAGGCTGGCCCAGAAAAATGCAACGGAATCTATCAGACAACAGCTAAAGCTGAGGCTGGAAGCTGATGGAGTAAGAAAGCAAGAACCCACCCCCCACCCCCCCTGCAGGAGTGTGTGCACGGAGAAACACATGCAAACAGGGGAATACACACACACAAACCCAGAATGCATAAGCGAGCGAATAAGTTACGTTTTGTGTTGCACGAAGATTGCAGTTGACATATATATTACACGTGCAGGTTGAGGCTAAATGCAATGCTGTGTTTCAGCTGTTTATGTTAATGCAGATATGCACACATGTCTGGTGGAGAAGCTTCCCCTGCAGCTCCCAGCAGGGACTCCGATAACACAGCTGGTAGTGTTAGCAGGTGGGAAGCCGGCATGGGATGATACGGTTTTTTGCACTAAAGACATAAAGACATCATGTGTTTTTTTTTTATTTTTTTTTTTTAAGAGAGCACCTCTATCTCATTGCCATGATTAAGGCATTCTTGAGGAAATCACTGAACCCTTCAACTTCCAGCAGCTCACAATGGTTGTACTGAGTGGTGTGAGCTGCGTATGTGGAAGTGCATGACTGTAAAAAAAAAAAACACCCAAAAAACAGCAGGAACAGGAACAGTGTGACATCTACAGAGGGAGGAGGTCGGGGTGGCTGGATGGGTCACCTCAACTGGGTGGTTATTGTTGTTACCATGACAACAAAGCTTCTTTAACTTTTACCCATATAATGATCTCCCCAAACCCCCCCTCTTTTTCCTTTTCATGCCAAAGCCAAACCAAAAAAAGATAAAAATACCCACATCAGCACGGCGCTGTTGAGTTTCCAGTGAATCTTTTTATTCTACGTGGATATAATATGTCAGCTCCCAGCAGGCTTTCCACCCCACACAGCCTGGAGTGTTTGCAGGTGGGATGCCAGCAGGGGATGATGTCATGTTTTATTTTTCATTAGGGGCCTCAGCTGGATTTTATTTTTTTTCAGAGCATTACTTTTTATTTTTTTTTGCTTAAACCACCGAGACGCTCTTACTCCATGTAACCATGAATATAACTGTTCTGATGTAACCGAGCCTTAACATCAGAACCCATCTATTTCTCCAGCAGTGACACTGACAGATGGTGTAATCCAGCTGATATGGTGTCAAATCAGCTCGGGCTTCTATATATCATCGTTTCGGAGGGCAGTTACAAACAACGTGTTTGTGTCATTTAATTTGGAGGACTTAATGGCATCCACAGTGCTCGGTACACTGTGAGTAGCAGCAGTTTTGGTGAAGTGAACTGGAAGTCATTCAAAAAAGAGAGAGAGAGAGTTTTGAATACAGCTCCTTGGATAATGACGTGAAGAATAAAATCTGATATATAAAGGCAACAGAGACATACGACGACTGATTTTTACTTTATAGATCGCTAAACTCTTACAGGCAAGCTAATGCAGCCTCTAATTGGAATAAATCGACTGCCGTTGATTGTTTATCACATCCGCCATCATTTCCTCTGTTTTTATTCCCCCCGCCATCCTTCATCCCTGTATAAACCAGAAATTGATCTTGTATTTAATCATTAAGGAAGTGTGCAGCTCGGAGAAGCAAAGGAGACGGTTCCTAAAGGGAGCTTCAAAGAGGCGCTATAGGAGCATCCATTCATTTCAAATCTGTTATGATAGCAGGCAGCACTGAGAGCACAGCATCAATAGTACAAAAACCAAACAAATAATTCAGTGAAGAAAGCATAGTTCTTCTACACTCTGATTCATTTTGTCTCCTGCTGCATGAATTAAGGAAGCACACAATGAATCTAAGCACAATGCCTGTGCATGGCAGGCTCTGCGCCTATCAAAGGAAATCTGTCAGCGAGTGTGTTTATGTGGACTTAAGTATCCCCGTTATGATGGGGGTTTCGGAACCATCGAGTTTTCGTGTTTGTGCACAGCAACACATACTGATTTCAGAGGCCTAGATAAGCCCCCCCTTTTCTTTAAGTTTTGAGATATATATCAGTGAGGTTACTGCGAAAGAAACCTGGATCCTGTTGCATGTTTGCATCTTATCCAGATTCCTGAAAGCTCCTGACTAGCTGTGCAGATTTCATTGTCAGATTAACCTCCTGAGGGGCCATGGGGTAAATAAATGTTTCAATTTTTTCCCCAGGCGCTCACAAACCAACCAGTACTCCAGCAGTGATGTGATTAGATTAATTAAACCATTGACAGAAAATAAACAGGCACAAATTGTCATATTTGATCGATCACTGGGAAGACTTTTTTTCTTCAGCAAAATGCCAAAAACTGGCTGACAATCACTTCTCATGTGTTAATATTTGCTTTTTTTAGTTTTCAATTATTGCAATCTTTTTTTCCCGTTGTTTTGAAATCGTTAGATGTATTAATGATGAACATAATGGTTGGTTCCTACAGTTCTCCTATGATGGGGATAATAGCTGCAACCTATCAGTTTTAAAGGGTTAATTACAGGAAATGCATAATTTAAAACAAGTGGGATCTATATGAATGAAAACATCAAAGATCCCTACACTTTATGGATGCTGGTTTTTTAACACATACAAAATACCTTCATGTTAAAAGTTCAAACATCATTGGTACTTACCAGGCATCAATCAGTAACTTGGATACCAGTATTTATCATGTATGAAGTGATGCACCTCTGTATCACTGCATACATGATAAATACTGGTACACATGCATTTACCTCTCACCACCTCTCAATTAAAACATAGAGAGAAGCAGAGAACTTTTATTTAATTATAAAAACACACTTTCTTATAAAAAACAATACAGGCACCTGCAGGGAGAGCAGAAATGAGTGCAGAATATCCAACCCCTACATCCATACAGGAATATGCAGATTCTCCAGGGTTCCATCTGATGATATAAGATAAGCCTTAAACCAGGATACTCCCATCAGTGTGAACAACAAACACGCTTAAAGAGAACAAAACAAGTTGGGTTAGATTCTGGTTGTTTTGTTTTTTTTATGGACATTTTTTATTGTTTACAAAAAGAACAAAAACAAAAAAACTCCAAAAAAAAAACTCACTTGTTTGAAACACTTCAAAATCAGTGCCTCCATATTATATTATATTATATTATATTATATTGGGGGCTGCAAGGTGGTTCGGTGGTTCACATCGTTGCCTCGCAGCAGGAAGATCGCTGGTTCACGTCCCGATGAGGACACCCGGGATCTTTCTGTGTGGAGTTTGCATGTTCTCCCCATGCAGTGTGGGTTCTCTCCAGGTTCTCCGGCTTCCTCCCACACAGTCCAAAAACATGTTGAGGTTAATTGATGATTCTAAATTGTCTGTAGGTGTGAATGTGAGTGTGCTTTGTTGTCTGTCTCTAAGTGTAGCCCTGCGATGGACTGGTGACCTGTCCAGGGTGTCCCCTGCCTTCATCCTAACCCTAAAAGCGTGGTTGTCACGCTCAGTGTTCTTGTTTGTCTCAAAAAGCAGCGCTGACAGGACTGTTGTGGTGTCAGAGTGATTAGTGCTGCCGCCTCACGCAGCGCATCAAGACACCGTTCAGGTGAAGTGGTGCCAGCATAATTAGATGTCGTGTCAGTGTGAGCGTGAACGCTTGTCCGTCTGTATTTGTTAACCCGTGACAGAATCGTGACCTGTCCTGGGAGTTGGCTGCCGCCTTTTGCCCCGTGTCAGGAGCAAGAATATTTGATATTAGGAGATTATTCATAACGGTTTGATTATGTCTTTTCCAACAACGTCTTGTCTTTGAGTGGGGTCTAGGCCTAACAAAAGAAAATAAAAAAAATCCAGATTGATTTTGATACCTGACTAGATTATAGTTATGATATTATTGTACTACAAATGCATGTGGTCCAAATTCACATTTTCCATCAAACTGTATTTAACTGCTTTGGAAACAAAGATGAAATAAATGAAATCAACTTTATCTCACCATGAGTAGTGTTGCCTAGAGAATAGTACGTGTGATGTTTGAAGATTATTTTTAATAAAGGCCTATTTATTAAAGGAGATACTGATAAAACCCATATTTAGAAGTTTTATTTTTTGCCATTAAAAGAATCCATTTGTGCCCCTCAGACAATCTATTAAGCACTCACTGCAGCTTGAGCACACCACCTATGATCTACTCAAACACTCCACTATTACAATCTGCTCTGTGGTACACGGTGGCAGTCTGTAATAGTGGAGTAATTCAGCCACACATATTAATATATATATATATATTAATATATTAATACTAACTGGAAACTGATTCTGATAAGTAATAATAATAATCTTTTTCTGAGCTTTAAACCAAATCCCACTGCTCAGTTGTCATTCCAAGACCCTTCATGGATATTTTGTACAGGGTTTTGTGTATATACTGCTTCTATACAGTGCTCAGAAAGAACTGGACTGAATTTCCTTGCGTAACAAGTGCCAGTAGTTCACACACCACAGGTGGACTCACCCTGTAAGCCTCACACTGTAGAACCAATGCTTCCTACTAGATTACTGCGCTGAATGTTTGCAGAGTCGCAGTTATTGTCATGGGCGATTATTACATTATGTGTTTCTACAAGGCACAACTCTGTTTACTCGCTGTTGATGCAGACAGACACAAGCTCTAAACACCACACACACACACACACACACACACACACATATCTGTTTTCCCTCCGCTCTTGTCCTGTCCTACAACACGTCCTCTCTTCCTTCAGTGTCACACACTCCCTCCTCCACACAAAATGGCTCGACTCAAGGCTCCACTGTGCATTGTCCCACCCTTTCAGTATTTTTTTTTATTTTTTATACGCCTGACTTCCAAATGTTTGACATTTTTCTGTGTAATGTACGTGCTACACTTGTTTTTCCCAGCCTCCAGTAAGATGCCAGCTATTAGCATGAAATAAATACCCGCCATGGCACCCGGAATAATTTGACAATCAGGCAAGTGCGCCTGCGGGAATCAAGGCATTAAACTCTGCACTGTGCATTTATACTTACCCGCCTTATGGGCCCTATGGGGGACGTCATTAATGAGAAATGCTGCTATGAGTTACAGTTTAAGAGAGGGGAAAACAATGCTCGACAGGTGTGATAAAGAGTTGACCTCTACTTTATTAACCTCTGTTATGTTCACCAAGCGGTGCCATAAATAGGTTGCAAAAGAATCATTAAATGATCTCAGCATTGGAAGCTGGAGGAAGTAGAGACTCCTGCTTCATTAACCTGCACATACCTTCCGCTGAGCTCGCTGAGATGTTTCTCGGCGCGCCATTAGCAAAGAGCGCCTTCATAAACACGCTTTAACGGCATCTCGCCGCAACCCCAAAGTGAGAGACTGCTGCCGTCATGCCTGAGAGGAGCATCTGTGTACGTTAGGGCTTTCCTTCCTCATGTTTGCCCCTCAGCTCTGCCCCCGAATGCAAACACACACACTCTCATGATTTTCTATCGAGCATCCCCAGTCTGCCATTTCCTTTGAGAGGCTTAAGACTGAATCCTACTGTGCGGATGTTTTAGCTGTTAGGCAAATACAGCAGTTTCCTCTGAATCATAAAGAAAGTCAACATTAAATTTAGAAAGTTAGATTACACGCTTGGTACTTTGTTTACAGTGTGTTGCTTGTGGCCCTTTTTGGATGAGGTTTCTCCTTGAAAGATGAATAAACTTTTAATTTTCCACGTCCCAAATGCTTTTCCCTTGTCTCCTGACAAAGTAGCTGGCATAGTAGCCTCAAGAGAAGTCATACTGAGGATGCAAGAGAGAGAGAGGGAGCGAGGTACGCCTCAGAAAAGTTAACTCGCTGTTTTCTTTTTTTTAAGTCCTTTTAATGTTCATCCTGCATAATTACAGAGACTCGTAAACAAGAGTACACAGACACGCTCATGCTCAATTAATGTTATCATTATTCATCATCACTTTTTGATTTATTATTTCTGTTTGAATTGTTTTGTTGCGTTGCCGATAACTTTACAGCGAAAACGTGACTGATTTACTTATGCAGTAATAATTACGTGTGTTTAGGCCAACTGGAAAAAAAAAAAAAGTGTTAAATTTGAAGGTCTTCGCTGGAAAACAACAACAAATTCAAAATAAGGGTCCCACTTGGACACACTCAGTCATAATTACGGCTGAAATGATTAATCAGTTTATTTACAATTCGCAGTTATTTTGATCATCTGCAGAACATTACCTGCTTCCAGTTTGGATTTAATCCAAAAATAATCAGGGAAATGAGCTGATAATAAATAATTTGCTTACCTCCCGCACTTTATATTCCGTTTGTTCGGTTTGGAAAGCCGGTGTGGCGTTTCAGTGATTAGCGCCGACACTTCACACAACACATCAAAATGCGGGTGAGCTGGCTCACATGTGAGTGCGAGGGGTTGTCAGGTTGTACAGTGCTGCGAGAAGGTAGTCAGCCTCCACCCCCCCTACTGACTTCTTCTATTTTTGTGTGTGGCTGATACTAAACTGTGTCAGATCTTCAAACGAAAATTAACATAAAACAAAGGCAACCTGAGTAAACACAAGTTTTAAATGATAATTGTATTTATTGAAGCAAAGAGATTATCTGAGACCAAGGGCCTATGGGGAAAAGAATTTGCTGCCTTAGTTACTGAATCCTCCCCCTAAAAAAAAAACAGCCAACAACATTTTTGAAAGAAGCATATTTTGTCCTAGAAAGATACAACAGCAGGGAAGGCTTTTAATTTGACAGGGCCACAAAGTCCCCACAAGGATGTAGGAGAGGAGAATGGACGTGTAAGTCAGCAACAGGACTTTATGTTAAAATATGTAGGGAAGTATGTGAACTATGATGCTTTCACAACATGTTTGGAGCTCCATTTTCTGGGTTGCCAGGATGGCGAGTCCCGTAGCATCTAATATATGAGAACAGGCAGCAAATAGTAGAATGAGTAGCAAAGATATGTTGATTATGAACCTAATTGGGACACATCACAAGCAGACGTACTCTGGCAGAAAAAGAGAGTTCCCTTAAAGCATAACTGAGAATTTAGTTGTGTGGGGACACATTTTTTTTAGGAGACTGGGCCAAAAAAACTACCAAACTGCACTGATAACTGGTGGTAGCTGGACTAGACGCACCCAGGAATGATTACCAACAGCAATGTTCAATCAGGTCGTCACATAAATGGACCCTTTTCAGAAGCATGAAGTTGGCTTAAAGGTCTCATCAGCAGCACTGAAATCAAAAGAAATGTTGGATGAGGAAGAAGGTGATCAGTCTGTGAAGGGCTGCAAAACAGTTTTAGAGGATCTGGGACTCCACAAATCAACAGTGAGAAATCTACAAATAAAGAGTATTTGGAGTGATAGTGTAGTTAAGTTCAGAGCATGGCAACATCTCAACCAGGAGATCCAAGGAAAACATGCAAGGACAAGCATTTCTCTCTCTTCTTAAAAAAGTACGTGTTCATGACTCCACGGTATGAAAGATACTGCACAAATTGGCATCCATAGGAGAATAATGAAAGAGATAGATAGATAGATAGATAGATAGATAGATAGATAGATAGATAGATAGATAGATAGATAGATAGATAGATAGATAGATAGAATGAAAATTGTGCTGGTATTTACAGAAATGTGCATAAATTGTTAGTATTTATAATAACGTAAAGTCTTATGAGAGTACTGAATGCAGTAAAATTCTACAGTAAAGTAATATGTAGTAAAATGTGCAACGTAATGTACCCACTAATCTAAAATTAGAGACCAACAGTAATGCTTTAAACGAAGGACTCAGACAATGGCTTAAGTCAAAACAACAGTGCTCACATGAATAGTTTTAACTGGTTGACTGCTTGTTGCCTTTGCTTTGTAGGTTACATATGTATTTAATCTTATAAACTGCCTCTCTTTTACTGTTGCAATGTTATTTTACACTCTATTTTTTCTCTCTCTCTTTCTTTTTTCTTCTTGTATGACTTCTACTATTTTTATCACTTCAAAAGCCTCCAATTAGCACATGTGCTAAAACACTCCGACAATGCATCTGGTTTGTAATTGTGATGTCCACATCAAATAAAAATAAAAAAAAACATGTAAAGTGCTAATGATAATGTGTATGTAGGAGGGCATTGTGCATGCATCCTGGTGGGCCCACGGGAATTATTCATTGAATTGAGTCACTGGAATGTAGCAGCCAGCAGATCAGGTCATGAGCCACTGCTCTTGACTTGAGGTGTTCTAGTGCCGGATGGCTGTGGGGACAAAGGACCTCCTGTACCGTTCAAGAGCCGCTCACTGTAGCTGCTCCTCTGTCCGGCCAGGATGCTGTGAAGAGGGTGGCTGGCGTTGTTCAGGATGGACCGCACTGTGCTGTCGATGCGTCTGTCAGCCATGGAGTCTAAACTCCTGCCGAGCACAAAACCGGCCTTCTTCACCAGCCTGTCCTCTCAGTCACGCTGCCGCCCCAACAGGCCACAGGACAGAAGAGAACACAGGCCACCACTGACTGGTAGAACATGTGCAGCATTTTTTTGCATACATGGAAGGTTCTTAATCTTCCCTTCCCTTCCACTACAGGGCATCTGTGTTAGCAGACCAGTCCAGTTTGTTGTGCAACCCCAGATATTTGCACAACTTCAATGGTGAAATCCACTAGTGAACCAGAAGAGGCTCACACACATCGATGACCTTTAAAACTTTTAGGAGGGCGTTGATGAGTCAGCAGACAGGGATCCCGTTACATCTGTTATATCAAACCAAACAGAATTTCACTAAAACAACATCGAAGGCCAAGCCCTGAGATGAAAGTGTAATGTTGTGGGAATGCTTTACTGCTTCAGGGCAACTTGCCATAATGGAGGAAAACATGAATCCTGCTCTCTACCGGGAAATCCTGAAGGAGAATGTCAGGTCATCACTCTGTGAGCTGGAGCTCAAGTGCAGCTGTGTTATGCAACAAGACAATGATCCAAAGGTTAGGGGTAGGACCAGCTCTGGATAGCTCAGAAGGAATAAAATGACATTTTTTCGAGTGGCCTTGACAAAGTCGGGACCTGAACCCCGTTGACATGCTGTGGTGGGACCTGAAAAGAGCAATTCATGCTCCCAAACCCTCCAATGCATCAGCACTACAGCAGCTCTGCAGAGAGGAGTGGGCCAGAATTCCACCACAGCGGCTGAAGAGATTGATGTCCAGTTAGTGGAGGAGTGTGCTTACAGTTGCTGTTGCTGCTGCTGCTGCTGGTGGCTCAACAAGCTGTTATGGTACTTTCTCACAATGGTCAGTGAAGTATTGGATAACCTTTTTTTTTTTTTTTTTTTTTTACAATTATATTTCAAGCTTGTAGTTAGTGTTTATTCAGGTTAGGTTTACTTTAGCACCTTTTCCCAGCACTGTACATAATATCTCTGGTGATTTGTCCTCCTCTTGTCTAGAATGAGCTGTGACGTGACAGAACAGGTGCGTACCAGGTTGATCGATACAGGACAAAGCTGTTAATTGCAGCCTTATCTGGATAGATTCAGCTCAATGATTATTTGACCCAGTTCAAACTACTATCAACGGACTAAATGCAGAAAAAGCTCCAACAGTGAGAACACAATATGCTTTACTCAGTTACTTAAAAGATGAATAATCACATTGTCTAACTAGTAACTCAGCAGCAAAATCACTGTTACTTTACGTTGCAGCACTCCAAATCCTCCCCCGCCCACCGGTTGCACCTTTTTGTACTTAAAATGTGTAGAAAAAAGAAAGCAAGACAGTGCAGTTTAACCAGCAGGCAGCCCTACATTTTGAAGGACCTTCCTGCAGCTAAGCTCTGCCTCTGTGACTGCACACAACCCTCCAGAAGTTCTCACTTCAAAAAGTGTGGTTCACCACCCTCCAACTAAAAAAAGAGGTGACTCCTGAATTCACACACACACACACACACACACACACGGCCAACGTTTGGGATGTCAGCCAGCCGAGAGCACGGAAAATTTCAAGTAAGACCATTTGGAAAGGACCCGGAGTGACATTTCTCCTCTTTTGCTAGAGGCCTCCACCTTCCCTACAGCTCGACCATGTCTGCCACAGATCAGTCCACTGAACACGGAGATCAAGCAGATTTCAAACTTCCAGTGAGACAGAATACAAAGTTGACTCCCAGCAGTATGTTACTGGGTTAGCAGCTGCAATGGAACTGCTGTGTGCCAAACAGTAATCCCTTATAATACATGAAAACACAATGTGTTAATGTGGCTGCAAATACTGCTAATGAAATGGAAAGCAAGAGCAAATGCACAACAATCCTCCTGCACTGTTGTCGTGCCTCAACTTAACCTCATACCATTTTTAAAACCTATATAATGAATAAATAAATTGCAGTTGAAGTTATGTAAAGCAGCATAAAAAGATATAATTCGACACATCGGGGCACTAAAACCAGCAAAAAAATGTTTGCTGCATAAATTACCAATGACTAATTTTCTGCAAATGACCAATTAAATACTTGTTTAGCACAATTTAAATGGCACTCCAGACTGTGGTTATTTACATTTTAGCATGTTAAACTGTCTAGTCTTTACTGTTGGATGGAAACATCTGCTTTCACATACCCAGCCTTTGCATTTTGAAGCTGTCTCCTGTGGGCTTACATTTTCTCACATCTTGGGTCCGGAGGGAACAGTTGGGTTGATATTGGAGCGTTATCGCTCTCAAATGAACTGAACTAGAGGAGTAAACATTGCAGAGAGTGTGTAAACACTTTGGTGGGAACCCAGCCTAAATGCAGCTCGATGACACGGCGCACCTGTTGACCTTTAATTTAGTCCTCGCAGGTGGAAGGCTGCGGCGGCACAGGGAAAGTGACATGACATTACAAGCGAGTGCGTGGACTCATGGTAATCAATGGGACTTGTGACATTTAAAGCTTGTATCAATCAGCCGCTAATGGGGAAATCAATAAGGAGTCAGAATGACATGCCGCTTTATTATTTATGCATTTCTATGATCAATTCACTCAAGGAGTTGGCAGCATGTTGTGACACGCCGGCGAACCCATGAGACCCCGTCCGGCTGATCGATACCGCGAGTTACGCCGAGCATGATTAAGTACACGAGTCTCAATGTTAGCTCCTAACTAGGCTTTGTTTCATGACGGAGCGTTTGGAGACACAATGTTGAGAAAGACAGAGCAAGCAACTTTAAACTGAAAGGAAGCCCCGGTCGCATCTCTCCGGTCTTCGTCAACCTGCGATAAGTCGAATCATTCCTCTTTGCAAGTGTGAATAATGAAGCAGTCACAGCATCAGCAACACAAACACCTAGAAGCTTTTTGCCATTTCCAGCGCTGAGAAATCAGTGCTGCTTGACTGGGCTAAGTAGGGCGCATTGATATTACTACCACCACGCACAGAACACATTTCCACGCTGTGTTCACACGTAGGCCCGCGCGGAGCACTGCAAACATAGCAGTTTCTATTCCAATGAGTTAAGAAAACAGCAATTCTCAGTGTCACCATGTCCGACGTAGATGGTCGAAAATTAATGCATTTTAATGAGATGGCCCCCTGAACCTGCTCAGATTCGTTTATGACAGTCGCACTGAACAGGGCTGCTGTCAGCGTAATGAGACAGCTGATTCTTCTTGACTTAAAGGAAGTGAAGAAATCATTAATTTGTCCGCCTGAGCTGGTGAAATGCGCGATGCCTGCGAGTCGGCCCTCACATTAGTTGGCTCCATCTCAAGAGCTCGGGGAGCGCAACTGTTGCCCAAAAAGACAAGCTGTTAGCATTCTGTAGCCGGCCATGCTTAAAATAAAATATGAAATTGTGACGCTTGCCAAATTGGGAGCTACAGATAAACACCTTGACAATGTAAACAGCGGCTAATGCCTTTTACGATATTAATCACCCTGATTGTAGTTAATGCTTGTGTCACTGTTTTGTAAATTAGCTGGACTCAAGGTGACTTTGGCTGTGATTTCCTTTTTCACTTCTTATTCAGCACTGTCTTTTTTTTTCTTCTTTCCCCTCTCCCTCTCTCTTTCCCCTGATGTTTTAGTTATTTATGCCACTTGCTCTTTCTTTCAAAAAGCTGCGAGCTGCCTGTTTGATTAATGGTGATGCTCATAAGACGCCGGAGTTTAGCTCTGAGCTAGGTGTGGAGAGGAATACATACTGTACACGAGCAGAATGCGAAGCTCGCACCCTCAAATGCTCCACTTCCATAATGAGAGAAGTAAATAAGGTGCATAAGTGAGGGTCATACTTTTTGCAGAAGTTCTGCACTGTGCACTACTGTGTAGGTGTTTTTTGTATGTGTTTGCCAATTTAAATGCCAGGATGCCAGCAAGGGACCAACTTAGTCCTTTTCTACCTTTGTAAGCAAATTGTGTCATCTCTTGTTAAGCAAAGTGATGCATTGAATAAACATTTCCTCCTTCTTCTCTCTTGTATATGAGAATGTAATGCGACAAACCGATCTAAACATATCCGCCACTACAACAAAAGTAATAACCTAAAATGGCCAAAAGAGTTGAATCAAATCCTCTCACTGTAAATCAGTGATTAGAGAACGGTTCTGCTTCAGCTGAGGTCGTATCATGTTCACCCATGTATGCATATAGTGTATAAAACAAGTTCAGTGTAAATGTATAATTTCCAGTTGCAATTATTGCATTGTTGAGTTTTCCTTTAAATCATTTATGTTTGTTTGCCCAAAGCTCTGTATTGAATTTCTTCTCAGGCGCGCTGATTAAAAATAACCAAACTAATTACAGTGTTTGGGTGAAAGCAACCCGTAACATTCACTGCCTGCAAAGCTGTGCATTCCTTTATGTTTCTGTATTGCTCTGCCGCACAACTATGACGTGTATATTTGAATTATACACACCAAAGTCCGCTCTGCATGACGTCTCAATGATCGGTGTGTGTTTCCTCCTGCTCCTTCCCTCTTGTCCTTCCCTTGTTTTTTGTCCGCACCTAACTCGGGGGGGCAAAAAATAATGAAAAAGGGCTATAAACAACCTTTTAACAATACTTTGCCTAAAGTCTGAAATTCTCTCATCTTCTAGATTTGCACCTGAATTTGAATTAGCATAACATAAGGCACATCAAATGCAGGGACCGGGTAAACAAAAAGGCTGTGATGCTGTAGGCATATGTTGATGCTAAAACTGTGAACTCACACTAAAACCTTTTGTTATGATGTCTTATTTTGTGAAATCTCTATCTTACAGCAATGTTAGTGAAATCTGTCAGCCATGGTTGGTTGTTTTTGATTAGTGTGGATGCTAGGTGTTGTATATGACATTAATAAACCACTTACAGCCACCGGAGCACCAGTATCTGACACCTTAACCCCTCACTTCAAATACCATTTACAACTTGTGTCTGAATCCGAGGACATCACGTTTACTAGCCCTGTCTTTCCTTTGCCGCCATCTGCTCCGATCGGTCGGACACACAGCAGAGTGGAGCAGACATACGTACATGGTCTGTACAAGTGTGCATCAGTTTTTATTCCTGACTGTAAGTGTAGAAGAAGAAGAGAGCAGTGAAACAGTCGTGGATCCTCTCACACTTAGAAACTAAATGAGTGCGCATATATTTGATTTTTTTTAAAAAAAATGAAAATAAATGACTTTTCTTTTAAATCCTTTTGTTTTCCGGGGCACTGGATGAACACTGCACTCTCGCTAGAGCTGAACCCATCTGGGATGTGTTGTGGTCTGGACGGGCAAAAAAAATAGAGATTCAATGAAGCAATGATCCAAACATCCATGTTTGCTTTCTAATTGGGCCTTACTGCCACTATGTTTGTTCCCTGATTTGTCTCACCACTATCATACGCTGTGACTCGCTGTAGTTTCAAATATAAATAAATAGGGCTACAGTTTTTGCAGACTTTGTTGTCGATGCTAGCAGCTGTTGCGCGGTCTGATCCTTCACCATTGCTGGTCCTCTATAGTATTTTATATGACCAAACAACCCACCCCCTGCTTCATGTTCACACCCACATGCTCAGTTAGTTTTCACGTGATTTTCAGCGTGCAAAGAGATTGAGTGTATTATCAGTGACTGTAGCCTCGGTCTGTTTATGATAATGGGGAGGGCCTCACATGAACTCTACACCCACGGCACACAAAAAAAAACCCCTGAAAAGCTTGATTTACAAAACACACACACACACACACACACACACACAATGAGAACCTTTAAAGTAACAGTAGTTTCGATGAGTTTTTCTGGACCTTAAAGCTTCATTCATATTTTTCTTTTTTTGGCTACTGGGTGGAACAAACCCACGCTGAAATTTGCCAGCGAGTTGTTGGCAAACGTTTGCCGATATCCAGCAGACAAAATGTCATATTAATATTCATTTGGAGTCATGTTTCTGGTCATCTGAGGGATTCAAGCACAGTGTTTCACTCTTCTCTGAGCTCTGTTTTGGTCTTCACCAACTCCTCGGGGAAATATGTGTTTCTTTAGCTGTTTAGTGCTCCGCTGCGTTCACCAGATAGACCGTAAAGAGCAGTGGTGGTGGGTGGTAGTTGTTGCTGGGGTCATCGCTGCAGCTGACTCCTATCACAGTTTAATGGAATCTAATAGAATAATATTGATTAGCACAGCTTTGATGAGTGTGACATTTAAATATATATATAGGGTTGTGTTTCCTAAAAGGTCCTTGAAAAGGACTTTCAAGCTTCTTATAGCATTTCTGACAACATCCATACGGCTGGCAAGATGGCAGGACAGAAACCAAAGGAAAGGAGGATGTTGAAAGAAGGAAAGAAGGAAGTATTTTAAGGACAGCGTAACACACCAGTGGTCTCTCCAGTCCAGTGAAGCCCTACCGCTAAGCTTTTCTCCGTTGTCAGATTGTCCTTGGCTTTCACACATCTTAAGCCAAACTCGCATTCGAGCTAAAGCAAACCAGTCTGTGCGACTCTAACCAGCGAGCATGAAGCATCAGACGGGAACACGGACAGTCTGAGGGAAAAACTCCCCAACGTTCACCTGAACTTAAAAAACCATTAACCGACGTGATGCAGTCGCCATACACAAGAAGGCTGGCAGACTTTAGAGAAGCAGCGCGAGTGCTCTCAGGCCACATCCCCAGCTCCCTTTATGATCTCTAATGGGATTGTTGAGGAGCGCCAGCAGCATCCTCATCACAGGACAAAACCCACTTAATGGGATATGATTCGCCATGAAAGGGCGAGGAAGAGCAGTTTCTTACTGAAGCCACTTATCCTTTGAAACCTATATATCCCTGCATCCCCACCCCCCTCCGATTCACCTCTCCAGTTGAAGGCTGGCGTGTGAATTCCCCCCCCCAAAATCTCCTCTCACTCCTACTGTTGCTGTGACGGTTGCATGTAACGTATGTTTGAGGCGTGTTGAGGCCGAGATGAAGAGCCAGAGAGTGCCACGAAAGACATCGACTTGCTGAATCCCCAGCAAGCTCTGTAGCCGTGGACGGGCTCAAGGGATGGAAGTGTTCAGCTGCCGAGATGGATGGAAACGATACTACAGAGTGGTGTTGGAGCTGTTTTGAGTTCACCAGTGCCTGGAGACGACTTATCTTCTCAGCTGGAGTACAGAGGAGTGGAAAAGTTCGATGAAGTCTCAACTTGTGCTCTGCTGTTTTCTTTTTTTTTTTAGTCCTCGCTTGGCTTTGCTTGTGGGGTTATAAATCATTTCAGTTTAGCTTTGTTAAGCAAAAGTCTCTCATGCTTGCTATCGAGGCGCATCAGACAGGGCAAAAAAAGAGGAAGAAGAAGAATTAAGGAATGCTTTTATTCTTCATAAGTGGTTGATAAAGCAACAAGAAAATTGGTCTTGAAGAGGCACTCCACTGAATCACATGTCAAAGTTAATGTACTTGTCACGAGATTTGCTTGTCAGCCTGCGAAAACAATTGTATTATGCCTTTTGCGGCTCTCTATGAGCTTTGTCAAGTCAGACAAAATAACTGTGATGATGCCATCGGGGTTATCTGTTTCTTTTTTGAGGAAGTAGCATTATGGGAAGCGTGTTTTTCTTTTTCGTGATATCTTACTTTCTGCTGCATCAGTTATGAACATCTGTTTAATTCATAAAAAGTTGTTGTTAAGTCATCCAAAGCTAATATGAAGCCTAAGTAGTTCAATTTTCCTTATAAAGTTGGTATCTTCGTTGATTATGCAGCTATGAAACACACGTTTTTAGGCATATATTGTGCTAGAAAGGCTGGCCTACCTCAGTTTGTTCTATTCTGCTGGACTGCTGGAGCCTTGTGTTAGCTTTGGCTGAGCTTTAGAATGTATAATGTGCTCTTCCACGGGGCTACTGTAGAATTTATCCTTCATTTCTCGCAGCGCAGGAGAATCTGTTCATGGTTGCTGTACAGAAAAGAGGAATAATTGCAGAGACAGATAACTCTTTCAGTGAATAAACGGCGTGTATGTATTACGGTACACCTGGAACAAAGCCTAACCTGTGATTACGTCTTGTTTGGCAACACATAGAGTGCGTTTTTAAATGGCTTTCGTATATTTAGGAGTCAAAATATTGTAGGTTTCCGTATTGATTTTCCTTTCAGCTGCCTTTAGCATCCTATTGTGTCTTCAGTATTATATCCTCTCGCTCAATGTATTCACTTGGACATTCAAGGACCTTTGACAGGGTCGATTTAATCCACTTTCCTTCCCCATTTGCCTTGTACATATAATAGCATGTCAGGGGCGCTCTTGTTACCTGAGGGACCCTGACCTTCACCGAGAACCCTGCTGTTTTTCAGGTTGCCTGCCTTTTTCCACAAGTCCATTGTGCTCTAACCTCATTGTGCGACCAGTATTAGCAGATACAGCGTCTCCATTAACCACAAGCATGTTCGCTCGTCGTCTTTTTCAAAAAAAATGGTGCACTTTGGTGGACAATTTCAGCTGATAAACTAATGGCTGCCAGTGAGCTTTCCAGTGCACTTACCCTTTTGTGTGTGGATTGTGGAAGGTTCAAGAGGCTGGCATTTTCCCTATCTCTCTTGTCTTCAGAGATTCCAGTTGTGTTTGCGTATGTGCATACATGTTGCATGTGCTCGCGTGTGTGTTTGAACATGCCTTCATTCATGTTCGCCTGTCCACTAGGGAGCGCTGAGGGGCTTTGAGATAACACAAAGCCTCCTTCTCCTCTGTCTGATCTTGCTAGAACAGTGAGATGGAGCCAGCAGCTAGCAGCCACATCCGCACTGCTACATGGGAGAAAATAAATAAATAAAAAAAAAATAAGCACCTCAGATTTTTTTTTTTGCTCACTGCCAGCTGGATGACTTCACGCTGACCTTGCCATGCTTGCACTGAGTCCATGAAATCAAGCCACGGCCCTGGCCTCAGCACCCTCAACTTCAACACACACACGTCCGCTCCACTCACACACACCTTTTCAACCATGTACTACAACTTCAACCTGACCTTGGCGGTTGCTCTTGTGACGCTAAGTAGAAAAACAACACGGAGCTGCGCAAAACAAAGTAGTGCTGCTGGCAGTCGGGGCCAGAAGAGGGGATTGGTTCACACTCTGGGTGGTGCTGCTGTCGATTGCAGTGCAGAGTTTTGCTTATCACCAATGTGAACGTTTTGCTGACCTGCAAATACATCGGAGATAAGACCCCTCTCTTACTTGGAAGGAATTTGCCATGAGGCAAGCAATCTCAATGGGTGGACACTACTGAAGCTTTACAGCCCTGCAGGGAGGCTCATCAGCAAGGTGCTACAGTAAATCACGAGCTCAACTAGCAGTCATTTGTCAGTCCAATTATGTCCAAAACACCCCTTCTGTTGTCTGCCTTTCGGTGTGCCTCTCTAATTTAGACACAAACTAGCTTTGATTAGCCAGATGCAGAGACACGTGACGTATGATTTTTCTTCTTTTTTTTTTTAGCTACGCTGCCACTCACACAGGCGGTTAGGTAACATATTGTATAAGCACATAGCGAGAAGTAGGGGTCAGACGTTTCAAGTCAGCTCCCCCCTCCCTGTTACCGTCCTCCGAAGAAGGCAGTCGGAATCCTAATGTCAACTGCATCATGAAGTGATATTAGATACTGGTGGTGAGTGGGTGTCAGGGTTAGTGAGTTGGCCAATATGTAATCTCAGTTTGGTGACACTAGCACTTTGAGAAACATACGATTCAATCTTTCATTCTCGCCTGCTGTTCTAAAGAAAAGCCTGACTCAACTGTCATGTACTCTAGATTCACGCTTCAAGTTACCACGGGGCAAAGCCGCTGACTGACAAGTATGAGAGGGGCCTTATCTGTCACCTTACAGGCATTTCATTATAAAAATGCTTGGCTACTGCACTATCACAGGAAAGATGGTGAATGCTGCTGCCTTGAGGCTGGCTGGGTTAAAAAAAAAAGGAGACAGGCTTTAGGACAGATTATGTAGCGGTTACAAAGTGAACTTGGACACACTCATTTTTGTTTCTCCTTTATCTTTCTGACTTGCAGATCTTGTAAGCGTAATGTGACATGGATCAAGCTCCGATGTATCATAGAAGAGTAAAATGGGACACAAGAGATTTGGCTTTGTACAAAGGCATCGGTATAGTTCTCACAACTCTTCTTCTTTTCGGAGCGGAAATGCTACGGGGTGTCGTAAAATGACACGAGTGACTGGGTCTATCTTTGCACAGCAATGACAAGTCACGTAATGGACTAGCTCCAGTGACTCAGCCTTGGAACTGATGCCGTGGCTCTATGTAGTGTGACGGCTTCGACATGGTCCCAGAGCAGCGCTCATGTGGTCAGGGCACCGGCCCATTTAGAAAAGGCCGGCGTGGACGGGAGACCAGTTACAGCTAATGACTTAAGGGGGGGGAAGGTGAGTGTTTTTCCTAAGCAAGTAGAGGCTGGCAGCTTCTTGACTTGACGTATCTTGAGTCTAGCTCTGTTCCCTTTTGCCCCAGACACTTTATTCACTGATGAGGAGCCATCCTCATTTAACTATGCAATATTTACTGCAGAGTGCTCATTAATGACTCCGCAGGAGCAAACACATTTGCAACTAAAAAGAATTGAGACGATGATGAAAAATAGCTCACATTTCTCTGTAGCGTTGGCGTTCTGATCTGTTGGCGAGGGGGGGGATGGTTTTAATTTCCGACGCATTTAGGGTGGAAGGGTCTGAAGGTCTTATCTCGAAACATGTTCGATTCATCTGAATGGAAATTTGTGCAGTTTTTCCGCATTCGCTCTATGAGTCACGCAACCTCATGTTTTAAAGATATCGTACAATCAACACTCCTGCCAACTTGTTGAAGCTGCTAAATGTAATTCAGCCATCATTCACACTGTTATTTATACATGTTCGGTTTCTACTGTAACATGCCAAAGTGACATCTGTGAAAAAGGCCAATTCAGGGCAATTGGGCCTTTTTACAAGGAGATCTCATTAAAGGAACAGTTTATAAGCGAAGCTAATTCATTTTCTTTGTGAGCTAAACGTACACTTGCAGATACTGATGGGCTACCGTTGCTGTATTTCCTGATTCCAGTTTTACTAAAGTGAATGTAGTTTCGTGTTTCCTAAGCTTTTTTTCCCCATTGGCACCAAACAGCCAGCTTTGACTAAAGAAATATATTAATGTTATTACTAATAAATCATCATAAGAGCCTGTCCTTCCCTAAAGAACGAGCTGATGTGTTGTTTTGCCAGCAGTTTACTATGACCTTTAGTGATGATTTAAAATTAAGCGACCTGAAGCGGTCCTGTGAATGAATGCATGCAAATCTGGTGGTGGTGAATTTGTGTTCCTGGTAATCTAGGAAAAGGAGCTTTCTAGCATGTGGTTGACACTGTAAAAAGGTGTATTTTAACCCACATCTTTTGCTAAATTTAACTAAAACAAGTGCAAATGAAACTTAAGTCAAAAAAAAAAGAAAGGTAGCAACTCTGGACACGAACCCGTCTCTTGGGTGAAGGTCCTGTGCCTCTTTGTGCAAACTTTTAAACTGCAAACACCCATATATGTCGTGTCGGTAGCGCTTATGTGAGTCGTATCAGATGGTAGGGAAAAATACCCGCGATGGTTTCTGCTCATCTGTGACAGATTTCTCCTCATTTCCTTCTCCCTTTGTTACTATAAAGCTGTCAGTGCATTCATCTTTCATGACTACTGTCTGCAATCTCATGACAAAGCCGGGGCACATTTTTCATAGACTGCACAATGCAGTATATCGCTATTACTGAATTAAAGAATGTAGTAATATTGGCTTTTCCCCCATTTCTGATCTTTGCTAGTCTGCTCCCACAAGATTAATCTCTCTCCTGGTATAGCAGTACAAGCATTTTTTTAATAATAACAATAATAATAATTTTTTGTTACAATGATTTATGTTCTATATGACAATGTATCTTCTAGCAAACAAGTGAATTTTGGCATCACTCACACCAAACCCCTTTAGGAGCTGTGCCAAAAATGACAAATCTCGGTGCACTTGTTAAATTAATGGACACCTTGTTTGCTTGTTTAGAAACACAATTTAATATCTAGTTTTTTAAATTTCTGAGATTACTGTAATGTGGTTTGTGCACTGAAATTTTTTTCTGGCTTCTGTGCCAGGTTGAAAATGCATACACAGTGAATGGCTTGTAATGGCTCCACAGTGACAGCCAAGATGGAAGACGCTGGGAGTGAAAACAAATGAGCCCATGCATGCCAGCTCAATGTAAGAAAAAAAAAAAAAGATGGTTAATTTAAAAAATGAAAAAGTAGGCGGAGTAGAATCATCCTTTTGATGGAGCAGTTTGAGACTAAGATAGCCAACCCCGCCTGTGTGTTTGGGTCAGTGAGTGTAGGCATTGACCAGTTGTGACTGCGAGCCATTTGTCTTCAACTCAGTTGCTGCTCTCGTATTGAACAGGACTCAATCAGGGCGGCAATGAATGCCAGCTGGCTGTTGGAGCAGTAAAAGAAAGAAGGAGGAGAAAAAAAAAAAAAACAAACAAATGAAAAAGAGAGGCCAAATTAATGGATGCCAGCAGAAGCGAGGCAAGACCCAGCTCTTACTCTGATTAAACACCAGGGCCATCAAAGAGGAGGAAGCCATTAGAGATAGATTGTATTGGCTTTGTTGTGATCCCTGCTTCTTTTTTTTTTTCTTTCTTTTTTTTAAAGAAAGACGTTTCAGTGCAGAGAGGTTCTGGTCTTTTGACCCGCACTAAGGATGTGTTTGGTCAAGCTGAGTGAACGGAAAATAGCTTTCAAATATGTATTGAGTTTTCATTCATTCTGTACAAAAGAACAGTTGTGAGTGAAGCTGAACACAAACAGCTGAAGGCAAAAAACATGGCACAGCACAGTCATTCCATTATTGGTGACCATGTTTGTGATGACAAAGCTCTGTGAGTACAACCCAGAAACTTTTCAATACAACTTGATAGTTTTCCCCAACACAGTCGCTGCCTCAGAGTGAATTTTTTACTTATTTTTTTATAAACTACATTGAGTTGCAGGAGGTGGTTGGGGTGGATGATGGGTGAATGAAGCCCACCACTCTCACATCAGAGGCTGGGGATCGCATTTATGTATTTGTCTTCGGTCAAATTTGGGCAACAAAGGCGCTTCGGTGAAGGTTAGGGAAAGATTGTAGTTTTGGGTAAATGTAGATAAATACATTTTATAATTCACTGTGGACTTTTTTTCTGTCATAAAGCAGACTATGAGCTTAAGAGCCTGGGCATATATCAGATGTGGATGTTATTATCCACGTAATTTTCATGCATATGGGCGAGCAGGAACATCCTTCACATTCTAGTAATCTCAGTAGGCACATTATCATCCATTACGATCAGTGGAAACAAACTAAGCCTTTCATCACCCTGGAAACATGCAAAATAGAGCTCTGTAGCATGTGGTAAACGTAGTCAGGGGGTATATTTGAACCTCAACGAGTGAAAAACATTGAGTGAATGCAAAAATAAGTTACATGACGCATCGTAGTCCATATAAAGCCTTTACAAAGAGAGGCTAATAACTAGGTAGGTGTATGATGTAATTGTCCCCAACATGGAGACATGATTGATCAGGGTCTTACAGCAAAAGAAGAAGGTAAATATCCTGAACTCCATTACAGCTGTTGGTGTATTTTCATTGTTAATTGTATCATTATTTTTTTTAATTGAAAAGACTATAATCATGGTCTACCACGGGACTTGGATGTTGCGTCCCCTTGGTAGGTCCCCTAACTTCTAACTATACTCTAGCTTCCAAATGCAAACTTTTGTTCCTTTTTCTAAGTACAAAATCACCACCAAAAGTAAATGAGGTGATAACAGAGCTCCATTAAACAGGGTGATAACATGCTTACTGAGCCTACTCACAGATCGAGGTCAGTACTGGCCCATATGTATGTATCGAATGATCCGTGATGATAATGGCCATTTAATGGACTGGTACCAAATGGGTGCAGCATAGCAACGCATAAAGCTATGGCCGCTTTATTGTCGTGCAAGATCAGATATGTTGGCGAAATAAAAAGAAATATGTTTGTCGGTGAACATTTGATTGCTATACGCTACAATAATGCGCTACTTAACAATGTTTCTTCATTACGCTAATAGAAACCATAATCTGGCCGCAATTACATCTCCTTTAGGGTGTTTGCATCTTATTCGCTGTTGTAATTTAATTGTATAGAAACGTAATGGAGACGGAGATACCTAATGAGTACTTAGACGCATGAAAATGTAACATCTAAAGCGAAAATGCCCTGAGAATCTGCAGATTATCATCACAGAACAGTGTGAACTGGTGGCACGCAGCCATTCATCTATTCAGCATTAATGTAAGGCATTTAGAAAGTTGTGTCACTCTGAAGGATTCCGCCGCTCATTGTAAAGTGCACGGCATGCCTGTTTGATTTCAAAGCTCACTGCCCTAGGTACCTACCATCTGGTTCATCCCTGTGGATGCCAGCAACTTTTAAGCCAAAGGCGGGGCGCCGAGGTTCCTGCCACCAACCCGAGTGTAATGATTGATTTTCACCATGCGTCCCACAGCCTTGGCAAGCTGGGGGAAAAAAAAGAAAGACAGTGGGCTTCTGAGCGCCGCGTAATCTCCCCACGACATGGTGTTTGACACATGCAGCTGGGGAGAGATTGCTGAGATTTGCACATTGATCCACACGCTGGCCACAGGCTGTGTCATTTGAATAAAAAGAGGGGGGGGAATATTTTTGTAGAGCGGCACAAGACCATCATGAGAGTCAATATGTCTCCATGAAGAATGCACGGGCGGGGCGGGGTCGCGGTCCATGAGGGGACGTTTGTAGGAGAACGAAGGGCTGATGTGAATAACAAATGAGGGAGACGGCGAAGAGGAGATGATTGGAAGGAGGGAAATGGGAAGTAATCAAGAGCTAACTGGAGGGAAAGAGATGTCATTTTTTGCTTTGAATGGCTGATTCCCATTCTATACGACATGGAAGATTTATTGAGAGATGAGGGATGTGAGAGATGCGGTATCATAGTGTTGTATTATTAAGATGAGTTACCCAAAGCAACCCGTACACTTTGTGTCCTTTGAAATCCCGTGGAAAGAGAATGGCGAGCTCCATTTTAGATCAGTAATGTAGTTGAAGTGTGCATATTCCTAGTCCTAGCAGTAATCTCATGGGCCTAATTATTGCTTAAGGTGGACTGGTAAGTGTTCAAATAAGTTATTTCATTAAATAACATACAAAACCTCTTTACTGCATGTGCCATCTTTATTATAGAGATGTCGCAGATGAAAAAAAAACAGGAGCCAGGTAACATTAGAAAGCACTTTTTCTTTCCACTCATAAATTTGCCGGGCACTAAGACAAGCCTCTTATCACTAAAAGGTCATAAACTCGCTCGAGGGGGCTGTTAAGCGTGTCCTCTGGCTCTCTCTCCCACTCCGATCTCACTGCCGTGCCAGCACATTTAATGCAGGAAAGGAGTTCAGATCATACTGTAGGCACCCACTTGTTCCATCAGCCGTTTGGGAAGTGAGCCACGTTTCGGAGGGAAACAGGCCCGGGTCCGAATCCCGCTAATGAGGACAAAGACATGATTCACAAAGCAACATCCTTTAACAATGCGCAAACGGGTCAAAGCCCATCTGAGGAGAAATGATGAGAAATCGATGCGTAAGAAGATTCAAACACTTCACAGCCTCGTTTAAATGAGTTACAGCCTCACGTCCAGTGTCTTACTCGACCCTTTTTCAACACCGAGTAGTAAAACTGCAAATCCAGTCCTTTTTTTTTTTTTTTTTTTTCTTTGACCCAGCGGGAACACAGTGATTAATTACATCTTCGTGCATTGTCTTCCATCTGGCAGGGTTACTTATCTCCCCAGGATGAATGACTGCTCAAACTGCTACCGTTTCATTTGCAGTTGGGTCTTTTTGCCACTAAAAGTGTAATAATTTGAGTACAAATGAGCCATTTTCTGCAATAATTGAAATGATTTTCTTATTAGCATGTACATTAGCAGTAATTGTCGCAATGTGCAAAGACGGGGAAGCTATTAGACCACGGGGTATTCCTGGGTTTCAGTTAAGACAAACAGTTTGTGGAGTATACGGTCAGAGGTTTGCACTATAAAGCATGACTTTAAAGTAACTAAGACGGAAGAGATTCAGAGATTATCCCTCATAATGAAAAGCTGAATTCTTAACAGGAACATGCACTCAGTTCAGTTCAGCATACTGAGGAGGTTAGCTGTGTTTGGTCTGGGGTGGCCAGTGACTCATGATGGCTGATGTTAGCCAAGATATTTCTGTCTGGATGACCTCACTGAGATGATTCCCCTTACCATATGTTGAGAATAGTAATGAGGATGCTTATGTAATAATACGTCTAAAGTTAGCTAATGTTATATTTGTGCACTTACGGTTTCACTTTACTCATAAACCCTTCAGGTGTTGGCATTCTAAACGGCACAGCTGCCAACTTCCAGCTTCCACTTGGAAGGAGATTCTGAGAAAGTCAGAAGTGTGTGATGTTGTGGAGCGGACGGGTGATCCGTTCTTGAGAAACACAACACCACAGAGCTTCGACAATCATGGTTGTATCATCTCAGAAGTATTTCAAAAATACAATCTATCTTAACTTTCAAAGACATAGAGACCATTTTACACACTTTTATCTCATCACTCGTACTTTTTTTTTTTTTTTTTACCTGCCTGAACCAAAAGTGTATCGATCAACGACTCCTGGACAGAACTCAGCTGCCAGGCTTTTAACCAGAACCAATAAATATGATCACATCACTCCAGTGTGTTTTAGGATGAGATTTACCGCTTACTTTTAAGGTCCTTCATCGTCTCTTTTCCGGCTGTGTTTCTGACCTTTGAGTGCCATACGCCAGGTATGGAGTTTGAGATCCTTCGGGCAGACATCCCTCATCTGTTCCAGGGGTTTGACTCAAAACTAAAGGGGGCCGTGTGTTTTTAGTGAGGACCCCGAGGCTCTGCAATGATCTGCCTGAGGAAATTAGGTTGGCTGAGTCAGTGATCTTTTTTTTTTTTTTTTAAGGCTCTTCCTGAAACAGACTTTTATCGGAGAGCCTTTCCTGCATTTACTTAAGTGTTAATTTCCGTTGAACTGTCTGGTATTTCTTTTAAAATGTTTTACCAATATTGGTTTTTATGCACAACTTGTGTTATGGCTGCCCTTTAAAAACGTGATGAGTTTTGTTGTGTTGTGAAACATTTGGAACTTGGATTTTGTAAAGTGCTTATGGATAAAGATCTTCTTCTTCTTCAACCTGCTCCCTATTTTGCTGGTTACTTTAAGGATTAGAAAGGACAGTCGGTAGTTATGAGAAGCATCCATATGCACAATAATGCCACTCCGGCAAATATCCTGCTGTGAGATGGTGAAATAATAATAAAAAAAATGACAGATCAGATGTTTTCCAACTGCTGTAATGGAGCTCAGGACCTTGACCTTCTTCTTTTGCTGTTGACCAATCAGGTCTCCATGTTGGGGATAATTTTATCATATCATATAATTAGAAGTAGTTAGTCTCTCTTTCCAAAAGTCCGACAAAAGACTCCTTCAATCAGCTGGAAGCAACAAACTAAACTTCAGATCCTGTTAACAGAATTATTCCATTAGTAGTCGACCTTGTTAATCTAATATGTACAGACTCTTTCGTCATTGCAGTGAAGTTTTATTTCTATAAATGTTTCAGTCTGTAATAAATATGATTTTTTTGGTGGGAGGAGGAAGTAAATAAAGCAAAACCCACAGTGAAGGCTGCTTCTGTCAACTACAGGCAGGCAAACAGTGTCTTCTGCGCGTCTCTGTGATGTTGGTGGACCATTATTGGTGCTGAAATGTGGAAAATGCCTGATATTCAGACTTTGTTTTGTGCTCAGTTGACCTACATTTTTTTTCCATAAAGGAGGGGTTTTGAGGCTTCCTCTTATTTGGCGTGAGATTCGTTTGGGCAGCATGAGAGCAAGAGACAGAGCATGAAAGCGAGCATCTCACGCCAAAAGCGTGAGAGTTGGCAACGCTGTAAAATATATTGTAACAATAGCACAAGTACTGAGCCATAAAGCTAGCAAAGTGACCCAATAATGTCAGTTACACAGCAATATCTATCTGTGGTTCGCCAGAGTTAGCGTACATTCAGTTACTGGTTTTACCAGGTAGCCTTGGGCTGGAACTGCAAAACTGTCGAGTGTGTTGAACTGAGGAATGTTCCGTGTTTTTTTTTTTTTTTTTTCCTTTTTTTTTTTTTTCCCCCCCTTTTTTTCCCTCGTTGAGATTCAAATATACCCCGTGACTACATTTACCACATGCTAC
>NW_007578986.1:38368-42923 GCF_000690725.1 Stegastes partitus
TTTTTTTTTTTTTTTTTTGTATATTGTATTGATTTCTAAGAGAGAAAAAAAAAATTCTTCTTTAAAAAAAACTCCACACGCTCACTTAAAGCTGAGAAGACTTCATTGGAGAGACACTCCAGAGAGCTGTGAGCCTCTAAGTGCATGGTACTGGATTTGACCCCACATTGTCTCTCATGTGGCAAATTGTCGTATCACTTAACCACACATCGGATGAGAACACGTTCAGGTTAGCCCCCGTGTGCTTTGCTGCCTGATACGATCCAAGCTGTATTTGACATGCGTCGGTTTGATGCCGCTTCAAAGTCCACCCCATATACCATTGTAAACACAACTCACATGTCCCGCTTTCAGCTTGCTGCCGCCGTCGTGTTTGATGAGCGTGGAGAGGAGAGCGTCTCCATACGAGCAGGCCGCTATAGACAGACAGTCAAATAAACAGGTGCTGAAGAAGAGGGAGATGAAAGCTAAGACAAGCTCGAGATTGGTGTGTGTGAGAGAAGAAGAGGCAGCAGAAAGAGATGTGTGATCTTTAGTTGAATGCACACCGTTGAGTTATTCATGCAGCCTCAAAGTGAAACTTCAAAAATGGTGGAAAAATATTGTACATCTCTCATCTTTTTTTTGTGTGTGTTTTCGTAGAGAAAAGCAAGAATGTAAATCTCAGACCCAGATGCTGCAAACGTACCTGTTTAAAGAATACACCTGTTCCCCGGTTCATTAATTGTCTGACACTTGCTTCCTCCAATTTGAGGGAAAATACGTTCCTTTCTGTGCACATTTTTTGCTCTTTTGTAACATTTTTGGGGGATTTTTTTGTGAGAAAAACATTTAAAAAGGCTGGAGGATCCTGAACAGGAGCAGTCGAGCAGACCGCTGTCTGAACACGTTTCAGAAAGCTTGAAAATCTTTCGGTTTTATAGCTTGGGTTTTTTAAATAACAAGCCATTAGTTCAGGTGAAAATATATTTTTAGAGCACATTCCCCTATTAAATAAGATTTGTAATGTTTTACTTCCATACATGATATGTGCCAGCAGCAGAATGGCTCATATAAGGGAGGATCAGACAAACCACCAGTACAGGACCTGGATAGCTTAACATGAAGACTGGAGCTGTGGTTCCTTTGCATGCAGTCTTCATGCTAAGCTAAGTTTAGCTGCAGCTGCAGACTTCATAATAGCTGTACAGGAACTAGAGTGGTATTGATCTTCTGTTCTCTAGAGTATTTTTGTAAATTAATCCTTTAAGAGGCCAATATATCAAAATAATGATGTGTCTTTTAACCCTCTAAACGCCAAATAATTTCAGGGTTTTTTGTTTGTTTGTTTTTGCTTTAAAAGCAAAAAAAGAAAAAAAAAAAGAAAAAGTCATTTTAAATTAAATGTTGCCTTAAAAGCAAAAAAAAAAAAAAAAAAAAGAAGGAAAAGAAAATGTCTCTTTAAATTAGATGTCACTTTAAAGGCAAAAAATAAAAATAAAAATTAAAAAAATAACTTAGAAAATGTAAAAAAATATAAAATGGTTAATAAAAAAAAGAAAAATACATTTAAACAGTAATATTAAATGAATTATTATTATATTTATTCTTCTTTTATTTCCACTTTTATTTTTTTTATTCTTTTATTGATTTATTTTTGTAATTTGGCACTCTCACTACAGTGTATCTGTCACACTTTGACTCTGCAATTTAAAGTCTTGCACCTCCATAGAAATGACACACTCAAATAAATGAATAAACAATAATAAAATAATAATAGTAATAATTCATGTGTGTGTAGTATGACACAGACATGACTCATTAATTAAAAAAAATACAATGATTTGGTTACAAAACAAAAACCAAAAAACAGCATTTTTCCAAGTGCCTACAAGTTCCATTTTTGGAGAGAAATAAAAAAGAAAGAAAGAAAATTGTTCCACATACTGCAGTTTGGCTATTTGACCTATTTACATGTTTACAGCTTCTACAAACTGGATGTTTTTCACACAACTTTGCACATCAACTCTAGAAAGACATTGACTGTATCTTCCAACAACTTGCTGACAGCTTGCTCCTCTGTATAGCGTTTTAGAGCCCTGCTGCTTTTATTGTATTGACCAAGTCTGTTTTATTTTCCTCTCAGTCTCTCTAACCATCCCCTCTCCGCTTTACATAAACGCAGCCTGCAGTTCACCTAAAAACAAACGGAATTTTGAGTCAGTCATGGCTTCTTGGTTTTGCTGAGGAGAGCTTGTTTTTTGATTTTTACAAGACCTTGTGCAAATGGATCACTTTTAAATGAGACATATAGAATCATTTTAAGTAAATATGACACTTTTAAGATTAGATTCGGCTGTTTTTGGGGGTTTTTTTTCAACTCACATGTGCATACGAGGACCAGTGTAAAGTAGAAAACCTTCTAACTATTTCTGATTCCCCTTCTGATCTGGGTTTTGGGCTTCAGAGGATTAAACAGGCACAAGCACTTGTCAGATTTTTCATTGCAGTCCAACTTAGCAATTACTCTGCCAAAAAAATAGATCAATTAG
The DNA here is from genome assembly GCF_000690725.1 of Stegastes partitus. NCBI lineage: Eukaryota > Metazoa > Chordata > Actinopteri > Pomacentridae > Stegastes > Stegastes partitus. The sequence goes on from NW_007578986.1 coordinate 40,900, forward strand.
ACACTTTAAACCAACTATGACAACAACAGAAAGTAAAGTTAATTAGTATTTTAGCAAATGATCAAATGACACAGAGGGTAGCGAGGCGCTGAACATGCAGGTATAGTAAAGTTTATTGCTTTGGCAGTTATCAGGACATAAAATTAATGACTGGATGACACCGTGTGCTTTCATAATGCGCGCTGTCTAGTGTGGAAGCTTTTATTTTATCTGGTTGATTAGAAAAAACATGAAGGTATTCAGGAGAAAAATTCATGGGATTGAACCTTTTCCTGGACCCATGGCCTAATGTGCCGCTAAAATTCCAAAGCTGAAATCTGGCGAGTTTTTTTATTATCCCGCTAATTAACGGAGCCAAAAAACTAATGGTAATGTCACAGCAGACATGATAAAAGCCTCAAAAAAAAAAACAAACTTCAAAGAAGCTCGCAAACACATATCAGAAAATCAGGCATAAGCATATTAAAACTCAGGGTTTAGCGTTCTCCTCGTCTAACCCCTTGTTTTGAACTTACTCTCAAACGTCTATACTCCGAGGCGAAACCCAGAACTTTGGAAAAACACGCCGGAGCCACGGCGTCTGGGGGGAGGAAAAGCGAGAAAGTGTCCAGGCTTTGATATAGCTCGTTGCCCTCCTCAATGTGTCTCTGAATATTGAATCAATGAGGCACCATAGCACAAAAAACCAATATGTAATTTCCCCCCAGACACTCCCTGGGCCTTTGCCTGTTTGCACCCAAGAGAGCGCAGCGTTCATGTAATAGCCGTCATTCAGCTGAAAACCACAAGTGTGGCTGCTTTCTTGGAGGAGACGCTATACATACCGACTCTTTAATGTGTCCATTTCCCCGCACCAAAGACTCTCAGCGCAGTAACTGTGAGGATGCTGTTGGTCTGAACTCTGGTTTAGAGCAAAAGGAAGGTTACAGGAAATAAAAAAAAATGTACTTACTTTTCTTGATGCTAAGCAAAACTCTGTGGTTGGGTTGAATTAGGCTGAATTTGCCACATGTGTCAGGTCTGAAAAAAAAACTTGGTGACGGAGCTTCAAAGTAGCCGCATCAGCTGCGTCCGGACTGCAGGTGCAACCGTCTAAAATAAAACCGCTCGTTTATATAACACGACATGTGGAACTGTCGGGAAAAATCGTGGGGAAAATACTGTATGACAAACACAGTCACGCTGCACGGACCAAGACTAGCAGCGCTCGTAATTTAAACTAACAAGGGATATGTAGGGCACATCAGAGCGTGACAAATACTGAGAACTGCATTTGAATATCATCCACCCTTATTGCAGTGGTTGGCAATTCACTTTTTTTTCCCCCCACAAGTGTTTGTAATAATATGTATTTTATTGGTTGGAGGTCATTTATGGTAAAAGCTTTCAGAGTAAAGGTCCTTCAGGTACTTGACCTGCTGAACTGAAGAAAAAAATAAATACAATCCTGAGATTTTCGCCTTGAATTTGTCGTTAGTTCTAGGTCGGCATGTTGCTGGAACACGCTGGTAGTCACATCTTGGTGGGGAATAAATAAAAATAAATAAATTCTTGTGTGTCACTCTAATTTAGCTTACATAAATTCTTCAATTCTCCACCCCGGGTGATGGGAACAGAATGCATTAAACTGTGAATCTTTGTAACGGGAGATTTCATCAGAAACATGCAGATGGCAGCAGATTTCTATTACTCCTGAAAACTTGTTTGCGGCGTGAAATTGTGCGTCAGATGTTTAATTTACTTTCACGTTATTGGATTATTGTGTTTGCGCTGTGACAAGGTTACTGATTGCATTCGGCTTCGTGTCATATGTGAAGATCAAACATGACGGAGCGAAAGGTTGGACAGTTAAAGGTCAGCATTTAGGTATCAAAACACAAAGTTCACACACATCATTTGGATTTTAAGTCTTCTTTTCCAACACTGTGTCGCAAGTTATGTTGTTTTTTTTTGATGGTTGGAACTTTTCTCCTTGACATATTGCACACACAGGGTTGCTCTTATTTCTTTTCTTTACTGTTTTG
>NW_007578986.1:43753-56391 GCF_000690725.1 Stegastes partitus
CCATGACTGCACTCTTAATAGTTAAATAAAAATGTAGCATCGCAGCATGGCATACTAATGTCACAGTATTCAGACTTTACAGCTTACCAGCTGCCACGACACAAAAATAAAGAGAATGACCAATTTCTTGCATAGGCAGAGCAATATTTCATGCCCAGCAATGTCTTTTTTTTTTCTTTCCCCCAGCTAAACATGGGTAGATAATTCAAGGCATTGCTATGCACTGTCATTAGCTGTTTTCAGGCTCTGCACGCTGACTTTCTGCACACACACTTTGTGTCCACTTAACTCTGAGCTCATCCCTCCGCCTGAGCAGGAGAACCAGATGATGAAAGATGACCTAGATTGTTTTTGTCGACTTGTGTTGTGTGCATTCAGTGCGCGAGCCCGTGCGTGTGTGTGTGTGACAGAAAATAAGGTGGCGTATCTGGGAAGCTAAGCTAGCCTTATTCCCCCTGGCCCTCATAAACAAAAGGCACAAACACTGCAATTCTCCACAGACCGGTAGAATTAAAACTTCCCCACCACTTATGCATCCCTTGTCTTTAGGTGTATGCTTTTATATCTTTGCACAACAAGGCTTGCCAGACGTTCTTGGCAGCACCTCAGCGTAACTTGTATCCAGCCATGATAATAAGGCAAGCGTTATTTTGCTAATTTTGCCTTTCTCGGGGGAGCTCCTCCATCCAAATAGGGCAGCTGTAAGCACTGCCTCAGAAGGAAAAGCACATATCCTCGCACAACAATCTTACAATCATCATTTCAAACATTATTCTCATGACCTGACATTTCACAGATTGTCATCCCTGCTTTTAGCTGTTTTTTTTCTTTCTTTCTTTAAATAATTCAAAGCAAGTTTCCCCTTTGAATTTAAAAATTTCCTTTTTATTGCTACACACCAAAATGGGGCAATTAGAATGGAGTGCAGTGCAAATGCTAATTAGTAGTAAATAGACGGTTTGATACATGGAAAGGCAAAGTACATGACGTTGCTGTAAAATTCCCAATCTAAGGTATTTACAAATGTAAAATGGGGACTTTGTGCTAATGAGGCGTTAATGAGGACTATTATACTAATCAGAGCACACAGTCAATACTAATGTTTAGCCACTATGATGCAAATTGTTGTTGTTTTTTTTTGTTTTTTTCTATTTTTATTATCATGATTTACGTGTGCCAGAAAGCACTCTGCGTATTATCGCTCCGCTCGCTGATTTATGGTGTGATGTTTAACCTGTCCTGTGTCAACGAGATGTTCCCTCCGGCAGCAGCTCCAGCCTCTCTCTCTCTGTCTGCCTCGACGCTGCAGAGCCTAATGGCTGTATCATGGGCTAAGAGAGCCCCCTTAAATACAGTACCTGCCTCTGAGGCTTTCTTTGCCAGCTGACGGCCTCTGTGCCACACCACCGACATCTGCAGGCATAATTAAAATTTCCTCTGCTGGCCGGCGCACAGGTCTAATTGATCTGAGACAGCGATGGGACACGGACCCGCGCACCGTTTTGTGGCCGTGCAGATGCATGAAGACGATGGTGTGCAGACGCCTTTTATGCACCGGCAGACGTTTCCACACACATTTAAGGGGTGTTTAGGGTCACACACTGTATGTGGGGGCGGCGGTGGGGGGGCCTCCTTTGATTTGCAATTAATCAATCGATTAAACCCGAAGCTTGACAAGAAATAAATAAAAAATCATTTGCATATTTAGTGGTTTTTTAACTCTGTGAACTACTTTCATGCAACACTTGCGCTAATTACGCTGATTACACGCTGCGGTCTTTGAAATCATCCCACATTCTCACGCACATTGTGTGCTCTGCAAGGCGGAAGGCACGTGTTAACGTATAAGACAGCAGCGAGAAGATCAGCCGGTGAACATTCGAGGGTTTCCTTTCGAACCTGAGTCAGATCGTCTCTACGAGGACTTTGGAAGGCTCTCTGCTTACAGAAGCCACCAACTGTTAGTGCTGCAGTAAAAAACAACGCAGTGTTTGAGGAGCGTTTTTTTAGAATCAGGAGGAGCTCAAAAGATACAGTGACGGGATAGGTTTTAAGAAGCACATGCCGAGGGCGGATACACCACATGTAGGCAGGATATTATGAAAGGAAGTATCTGTAAATGTCAGACATTTAAGTAGGTGAGAAAAGCAGCACCTATTGTGCATCATAAAGCCATTTGCTGATTTGTAAGGAAATTATTTCTCTAATGTGCTGCACGAAGGCAGAATTGCTCTCCTGGCCAGTTCAATTTGGCCACTCAGAAGAGTTTCAAAAGACTCCCATGGAGGATTTGCTGCAAATATGTCCCTCATTATGAAATAAATTGTCATACCATCATTCTCCAGCCTGTTTGAGCGGGTTTCTGTTAGCGTATTTCATTATCTCCCCTCCCAGCTGCTTTTGATGCAAAACTGGGCTGTTTACCATTTTATGGAGGGGATGTTTCAAGGAAATTGATGCTCGAGAACTCTCAAATCGGACTAAATGAATGCATAAAGCTGATCACTTGGCCATCATTTGCAATATCTGGTTTTTCATTTCGGTATTTGACTGTGTCAACACGACTAATTCCACAGCAAATCCTGCATGTGGCACCGTTTTCGCATGAATATTTTATTGAATTTTGTCGGAACATAAACAAGCCGCTAATCTGACAGCACATAAAACCTAAGAGTGAGGTTAAGATAAAAAGATTACTTGTTCCGATGGCTCTGAACGCGATTCCGCAGTATAGATTCTCCCGGTTTTACACTTAAAGATTGTAATGATCACTGTAATGTGATCCGTCGTGGTCGTGTCATCAACCTTCCTCTGCTCCAACCCAATAATTGTGTTCCTTAAGTACATAAAAGTAAAGTCTCCATGTTTTTATAACATGGGAGTGGGGAGGCGCTCCTCTTTATGACACGGGGCATATTGGTGGAAAGATTTAAGAAGCGGAGCATAACATGCAGCAGTCTTTGAAAATATGATCATAAAAATAATGTCCCCTACACAGCCAAATTGTCTTCAGGTTACAGCCGCCATTACCGCACAAGCAAACTTCACACAGCCATTATGTTCTAAAGCCTTGATAAACAGGATGAGGGGAGTGCCTTTAAAAATGCCTGGGGTGTCTTGTTTGTGCTTCAAGCGCGCCTTTAAAAACTCAACAATAACTAGAAAGCACTTGGAGCGTACACATCCACTCCGAGGCAGCACAATCCTCCTAGGTGTTTATTTTAATAACAGAAAATGTGCAGAAGTTCATAGAAATAGAAGTAGATCTGCATCAGTGTCTAATTATGCCATAATTACACTGTTTGGGGATAACAGCCATGATTTAAATAGAATGTTTACGGTGCTGATCTTGACTGGGAATTTGTGGACATTTTTATCATCATTTACTGGTGAAATGCCATCAAAGAGGCAGTTGACACAGCAATTAGAAGCTCCCTGGACTTCACTGAGACATACTTATAACATTTCTTTTCTCTTGGTCTCTTTCTTTGTTGTGCACCTACACCTTCATGATAACATGTGCACACTATCATTCTCAAGTATACAAATGTAGGAGAATTCATGCCGGTCATATGAATTTGAGGTTGATTCTTGACCTTGGAAACAGCAGCTGATAAAACCATCTCACCTCAACGTTCTTTTAGCAGCTTTCAGTTGTATTACATGACCTTCATTAGCAGATATGAGTTTGTCGTAGACTTTTAGGTGTTAGTATTTTCTCTTTTTTTGCTTCTGCAGTAATTGATTTGACCACTTAAACTCATCTCTGTGTGTCAAAGTTACATATTTAGACATTTTTACCATCAGAATCCATCTTGCTTTCAAATACCTTATATGTAACTCTATTACTCCCTTTAAATTCCTGCTGCTTTCTCCACCTGCTGCAGCTCGAGCACACCAGCTCACCTGCAACTTTGCTTGACCCTGTAAAACCACTTTATGCTACACAATGACAAGTTGTAATACTGGAGTAATCTCACCAAACACGTTTGGACAAAATAGTGATTCTAAAGAAGAATAAAGATGCAGAAAGTCTTTATTTTCAAGAAATGCTAAGCAGAGATGTGGAGTGTTTATTTTGCTCATGATATGTCCTCCATGATATAGAAAAAAAACATTAGATGTTAACAGGGAAGAACTTGATTTTAAATCGGTCTTTAAGAGAGGATCCTAAAGGCCTGAAGTTATGGAATATACAAAACTGATTTTTAAAATTCTTATTATTTTTTTTAGAACAGTTCTGCTGTTATACCCATAGACTGTATAAAAGATGGACGTAGCAACCGGCCCTGAAAAATGAAGCCAACCCGAAAGTGTCAAAAACCTGCAATATCACTACGTCCACTAGCTGCTGGCTCCAAAAAGCCCTGGCTCCCATAGAAATGAATTGGAAAACAAGTGATCACAGATCANACATGTGCACACTATCATTCTCAAGTATACAAATGTAGGAGAATTCATGCCAGTCATATGAATTTGAGGTTGATTCTTGACCTTAGAAACAGCAGCTGATAAAACCATCTCACCTCAACGTCCTTTTAGCAGCTTTCAGTTGTATTACATGACCTTCATCAGCAGATATGAGTTTGTTATAGACTTTTAGGTGTAAGAATTTTCTTTTTTTTTTTTGCTTCTCCAGTAATTGATTTGACCCCTTAAACTCATCTCTGTGTACCAAAGTTACATATTTAGACATTTTTTACTATCAAAAGCCAACTTGCTTTCAAATGCCTTATATGTAACTCTATTACTCCCTTTAAATCCCTGCTGCTTTCTCCACTTGCTGCAGCTCGAGCACACCAGCTCACCTCCAACTTTGCTTAACCCTGTAAAACCACCTTATGCTACACAATGATAAGTTGTAGTACTAGAGTGATCTCACCAAACATGTTTGAACCAAATAGTGATTCTAAAGAAGAATAAAGATGCAGAAAGTCTTTATTTTCAAGAAATGCTCAGCAGAATGTGGAGTGTTTATTTTGCTCATATGTCCTCCATGATATAGAAAAAAAACATTAGAACATTAAATCGGTCTTTAAGAGAGGATCCTAAAGGCCTGAAGTTATGGAATATACAAAACGCATTTTTTTAAATTTTCTTTTTTTTTTTAGAACAGTTCTGCTGTTGTACCCATAGACTATATAAAAGATGGACGTAGCAACCGGCCCTGACAAATGAAGCCAACCCGGAAGTGTCAAAAACCTGCAATATCACTACGTCTGCTTGTCCTGGCTCCAAAAAGCCCTGGCTCCCATAGAAATGAATTGGAAAAGAAGTGATCACAGATCACGAAATACTGCATTCCTCCAGCTCAGGATTTTTTTCTTATTAGTTTTCATGGTCAAATCTAGAGATCAGGTGACCAATCTGAAAATAAATCAATCCTGAATTTTTAAAAAAGTCATCAAAATTTTGTGGGGCAAGGGGCGTGGCTGGCTTGATTGACAGTCGGCAGCGACGATGCAGATGAAATGAGCAGAAGGCGGTAAATGTGGGCGGGCAGAGAGGACCTGCCTCTCAATCCGTCTGACCAATCGCTCCTCCTATGGTTCCGCCCCGCTCTGACGATTTTTGTGTCACTGGCTCCAAAAATCCAAGATGTCAACCAGGAAGGAGTAAAACTCTGGCTTCATTTTCTCAGTGCAGAAACCAACGAGTGACGTCACAGTAGCTACATGCATCTTTTATACAGTCTATGGTTATACCCAGTAAAGCAACATCCTTTTGTGTTACAAATCAGTCCAGCAAACTCTCTGTGACAGTTTTTGTTCTTGTTTATGCGAATAACTGTGTATTAATTGTTTAAACATGGCATTGGTTGGTAACATTAAAGTGCAACACAGAGCAGGTTTCATAGAGACCCTGCAGCGCTGCTGGTTCTGTTGGGTCTTGGCTTTGAGGTCGTCTCTGGCAGTGTTGCATGCACACACAAACACACACACACACACACGATAGAAAGGACTGCCACGGTCAAACGGAGACACCGTCCTAACTTTACTGATTGGCTGATTTAATTCAGAACAATCTGCTTGGTAATGACAGTGGGGAATAAATGCAAGGCTGCTAATTCACCAGTAATAATGCTACAGGTTTCATGAGTGTGTGCCCCTAGTGTTTTGTGTATTTCCATAATTTGTAAGCATTTGTTTGTGTGTGTGTGCATGCACGCATGTGTCCAAGCGTTACAGAGGGAAGAAAGCCTCTCCAGAGAGCTTCAGACTGACATCAAAGCCATGCAAATAGAATCGGTGTGGTGTGTTTGGTATCGATTTGGCCCCTCACCGAGAAAAAGATTTGTGTGTCTCAGTGTGTGTGTGTGTGTGCGTTCAGAAGCTGTGTCCCCACTTCCCTCTCTTTTGCATGGCATTAAGGTTAGTGTGCGAATGTGTGCACCACTCATCATTACAAATGCAGGTACAACGGAGCCCGAGTTAACGTTAATGATGTTTAAAGGTCATGCAAGCTTTAGCAAGCACAGCGCCGAGTCTCCCGGGACCGCACAAAGCCCACCGCTGAAACACAGCATGTTGTTCCGGCATGTTATCCATTCAAATGTTTCGCCAGACTATCAGCTGCAGCTCAGCGGTCTTTTCAGGCAGGGCGAGCAACAAGAAAATATCAGAAAATGTCTGTCACTGGATATTTTTCATTCACCGGTCGCATAAGCATTTGAAATGTTTCGAATAAATGCAATGCAAATCAGGTGAAGCTTCACCCAAAATGTCAAACACAAACAAAAAAAATAAATAAAAAACACATGAATATATTGGCAGATTGTTGTGTCATAAATGTGTCTGACAAAAAAAAAAAAAGCTCTCCCTCTTTCTTTCTTAGACGGATTCAGTCGCTGCACATTTGATTAGCGCTCCCAGCTATGGGGTAATATTTATATACAAATCACTTGTACATTTTTGATATTGATTGCTGTGGGTGAAAACATTTTCTTCTCGCCAAAGAATAAATAAATGGATGACGCTAACTTTGTTAGCATCAGACTTGTGCAGCGGTGTGGAGAGGAAACAATGAGCAGGCGTGATGATTTTATTTTTTGACAGCCTCGAGCTGTGTGGGCGGCCGTGGCTTAGGTGAGCAGCCTGATGTGAGTGCAGGGGGGGAAGAGTATGCTCAGGATGAAAGCTCAGGAGACCTCCGCAGCTTCAGTTCAGGGAATCTCATCTATTTTGGACACCAGTTACTTCTGGACTGCTCGATAAAGAAGGAAAAGAAAAAAAGGCATTTATGCTCTGTTAGATTCTTAGAATTTTCTTTTAGGATGTTGAATAACACAACTTGCTCAGAACAGTCTAAAAAAATAAATAATAAATTCAGAACACTTTAAGCCATATTTCTAAAAACAACATCATTTCTACAGTCAATACTCACCTTCATGACACATCTCTTGTAATGAGCTCCTTCAAAAGTTCAAGCCCGCTTTTGGTATTTTGATAGTTTTGACCTTTCCGAACATTCAAACATCATTTCAACGCAGATTAGCAGCAAGGCGGGGTTATTAAACGCGTTATCAGTACTCACACAGGTTGAGCATATCCAGCGAGGTAGGAAATAATAATTCTTGATAGGATTTATCTACAATTTCCTCATTTCCTGCTCTGTCTGACTGGAGGGTTAGTGAGAAGAACCAGGCATGACTTTTTGATCCGGCACAACACAGGAAAAAATTGAGATGACAAAAAGTGGCGTCGGTGGATCTGTGAAGAAAAAAAAACTGTAGATTTCTCAGGCTGGCATTTCCTCCATAGTGTTCTTGAGGGCACATTAAGTGGACATATGGGCGAGTACTGCTGCTGCGAACCTGCAATATTAAAAGGATGTGACATGATCTTCGGAGCGACTGTGTGCAGCATCCCCGGAGCCAGTCAGACACAAGGTCGGATGAATGTTGCACGTTTTACGGCACCGCGGGGGCTCACAGGTGGAGATTGTAGAGTCTCAGAAGGAGCAACCTGTTGGTGCACTTGCTCTGTTATGAATCAAAAGATGGAGAGAGAATTTCATGTGATTTTATTAGTTCGAAAGGTGCTTTGATACAAACCTCTTTACATCTAAAAAATAACATGTAATAATTAGCAGCGAGTGAATAAAATGTACTTTTCCCCCCTTTTTTTTAAAAGCTATTATTCCAAATCCACAGGCAGAAATGTAGCCGTAATTTCCAATAATTGCAGGTAATTAAGTTATTTGCAATGACTTTGGCATCTCTTTAGCGCTCCCTCTGTTCTTCAGCCTTTTACATTCTATAAAATGAAGTGAAACAATCCTGTGAATACGACCTCCCACACAAAAAAAAAAACTGCCAGACTTGGCCATATATCATTTAAGACAACACGCCATTTAGCATCAGAGCTGCTACAAATTCTCATTTTCTCAGATTAGTCACTCACCACGCTGTATAGTTAAAGTCTTCTCCGTGCGCACCAGAGCAGTTGTCTATACAAGGAATACAGAATTTGATGCGCGCTACGTATTCGTATTGCTTAATAAGTACCAGTGCATTTCCCCGTGAGCAATATCAAGTTCATGGCAGTTCATCACTGATGCATAATGTGGAAGATGTAGCTCGCAGTGATAAAGCTGCAGAGGAATAAATCCCTGCTCCCCTCGGCTCTATCAGGGTTATTTTAATATGTTTCAGCTAATTGTTTTTAGTTTACTGCTTCGCAACTGTATGGTTTTGCTTCATTCTCACTGCTTTTGCCCAAATGGCAGGAATATGAAGTTAGCAACAAGCTGGGGAACATAATGAGGCATCGAGAACTGGGACTGCACAATATATTGTTTAAGCATCAACACTGTGATGCTGTGTGTGTGTGTGTGTGTGTGTGCACAGGGCAGGAGGTGCAATGTGAAGTAAGACAGATTAACTCAAACACATGCTACAACTTCTTTTTTTTTTGCAGCTTGATACAAAAAAACCCCCAAAAAAACTTCCCTAATTTTTCATGACTAATCTACAAGAGAAGTCTGTTTGATAGAACATCACTCACTTAGATTTATGGGGTTTTTGGATGCAGAGTTTTTTTCTTTTGTTTTGTTATACTTTGTTTACAAGACACAGCGTTCGTTAACATGCAGGCTCCACATGTGCACAGCATAATGGATGAGGAACAGGAGAGAAACACTGAGAGGGAAGATTAGGTTGCAAAAAAGAAATGCAGTGTCAGTTAAAGGCCCGCGCCATTAATGGAATATTAATCACGAGTTTGGTCCCCTCACACAAATGATGATTAAGTGCGATGCTGACAATCAAAATGTGCTCCATTGATGGAAAACTCCAGTAATAGAAGAAAATATGACTTGTTTTCAACTTGGATGAATCTGATCAGAATGCTTTGGTTGCCAACCTGTCTGAAGTAACTGAGTGGAGACTAGAGGCTTCTCTGTACGGTCGACCAGCGAGCTTCTACTGCAGTGTGCATGGGAGGCGTTTAGGGAACATTCTAGTATTTATTGATAAGCCAATGTTTAACAATAAACCTATGAATTTATGTGAAGCTTATTCTAAGTATTAGTTTGATGCCACGATCTGCAGTAATGTAGCACTACATAGAAGTGAAAGCAGAGGCAGTGCTTTGTTCCTTTAAATGTCAGAGTGGAATGAAAATATTTGTCTCTGATCAGTGAATAATTGTGCTAATAATCATGATCTCAATTTTGGTCAAAAATAAGTATCATTTTGGCTTTAATCTGGTTGTGTTTCTACAGCCCTAGTTGTTTGTGTAGAAATACTTCAGCTACAGAAAGCACGACGTTGAGCAAAAACAAGATTTTTCATTTTAAATTGTACCTGTAATGGGTGCTAAGGCAGATCTGAAGCCAAAACCCATTTCAAAAGCCTTTACTCGTGTAAAACCATGTGAGAACGGTTCCAAACATGTCACACTCTGAAAAACTCTTCACAGCGAAAAGTCGTTTTTAAAATGTTTTAAATGAGGATTTTTGAACTTCTGTGCAGATGCACACTCTAACAAAATCACTCAAGTCATTCTTGAATGATTACTACTTTCCATCCAGTTATTCAAGTTGTCTGATGAAAATATTGTTTTCATATTAATAAATAAATAAAAGGGATGACACATTTTAGACAGACATATTGCTGAAGAATCTCTAGCACATGGATGTTAATGATGTTGGCTGGATGTTGGATGGTCTGCACCTTGGTGGTACTCAAAGCGCTTTACAATGTTTCTCATTCACCCATTCACACACATTCATTCACCAATGGTGACAGAGCTGCCATGCAAGGTGGTGGCTGCCTATCGGGAGCAGCTTCAGCTTCAATGTCTTGCCCAAGGACACTTCAGCTGTGGAGGGGAGGGGATCAAACCGCTAACATTGAGGACAACCAACCGCTCTACCACCTGAGCCGCAGCCTCCCAGTAAGGAGGCAACCGTGTTCACTTTGAAGTTAACAGGAGGTAACACTGAACAGTTTACCAACTGCAGCGGCATAAAAACATTCTGATTACCGACTAAAGTAAGAACACTGAGTATCAGAAGAAAAAGTTTAAAAAACTTTTTACTTCCCACCCCTGGCCTTCAGCAGCAGGAAGGATGTTTTTTTCTTTACTTAACCTCTAACTACGTTTCTCTGAGCAAATTAAGAATTGCTCAAAGCTTTTTTTTTTCCTGATACAGAAGATGTGCTGGAGAGGCTTTGGGAACAAACATTTTAGAGAACATAAATTGTTTGTGTCAAAGACGTTACAGTCTGAAGTAATTTTATGTGTTTTTGGATAATGCTGCGTAATTAGTGCTCGTCAGGAACCCGGCGAACTCATTATATGGCTGAGATGTTGGGACAATTTAAAATACAAAAGCAGCGTATGCAAAATAAATAAATAATACATGTGTAAGAGCAGTATGTAATGTAATTCATCAACTTGATGGCAGCTCGAATCCGACCAGCAATCAAATCACAGCTGCTCTCTGATTGATCCCTCCATCCAATTTTCGCTCCATAACTCCAGCTTGATTCGACTGTAATGTGAGCCGGATATCCTATCAGACCTGGGATTCTGACAACACACTGACTCATCTATATCATATGAATTAAGATCGCGGTGGGTCTGTAATCGTTCTCCCACGGCGGCATGCAGAACACCCTGACATTACTGTGTATACACCGAGGCTTCAGGTGTTGCCTGTAGATAAATTGTGAGAAACTGAGATGGGAATAAGAGATTTACAAGAGGGAGCAATGTGACCGCGGTTGGTGACAGACAGGAGATGATTTATGTCGCTCGTAGCCGGTGGTGAAGAAGAATCATGACAATCTGTTCTTTCGGCGATCACTGTGGCGAGATTGCGAGGAAATGGAAATATTAACGGCGGCCTCTGTAATGTATGTAAATAGCTTAATGACATTAGACTGATAATCATAATCAGTGTGAAAATGTTGGGTTGCCTACTGTGTCTGTCTGCAGAGGCTGATATACACTCTATCAGATGTGCACACATATGCTCGCTACATTTTTTTTGGACTTTTAGCAGGGACCATACATCACTGGATTGCACAGCTGTCCTCTGCCGCACCAGTAAATTGATGCTAATGCAATTAGCTCTGTTGCCTTCATCTCAACTCCACTACAAATTTACCAGGAGTGAGTGGAGTTCTGTGTGTGTGTGAATGTATGTGTGTGTGTGTGTGTGTGTGTGTGTGTGTGTGTGGGCGGAGAAAAGATCTAGAGAGGAAAAAAAAGAAAAGAAAAAAAGACAGACCTCCGGATCTAATTAGGGGAAAGGCATTAGCGGGAAATGGGTTCGAAACACAGTCAAACGGCCCATATTTCAGCAGCGAGCCATACATTTTCACTGACATGAATATTGCAACAGTGAGACCTGTCCTGGCATCAATAATCAAAGTGGTCTGGAGTCTAAGAGCTGTGTAAACATCAGCAGGTGGATATATGGGGCCACCGAGTCACTAATGCCGCGTAATAGAATACTGTACGGAGCATTAGCATGTGAGTGTGTGTTTTAGTCTCTTTAGCAGCTTTCATACCCTGCAGCAATGTAGTGTTTCTAGCCTGAAACATGAATTAATGAAAGCACATGTATGCTAACCGTGACTGTCTCCTGCTTGGAAAAAAAGTTGATTCGTCATAGAAAACATAAATGTGAGCATATCAGAGGTCGTGGAGTCCACGCAATGACTGATCGCAGCAGCTTTGTTTTTGCAGAACAGGAAAAAAATGAAAGTGAGAAATCTGTCATTGAAGCAGGTTTGTATGTGGGAAAAGTCTGCTTGAATATAATGAAAGCATTGTGTTCCCCCTCCAAAGCACAGGCCAAAGGTTACATCTACAATTCTGCCAAAGGGCAGATTTTATGGGCAGAAACTTGCCTGCAGTTTGATGGGCCATCCACTACAGAGTAGAATGAAATTTTATGATAATGTGGGCGACCACTGTGTGATAAAAGCGGATGAGGGATGTGTTTGTGCCTGTTGTTTGCTCTGCTGTACATTTCAGTCGGCGCTGCAGCTTCCTCCGTCCCTGCTGGTGCCACAGCAGTCCAATGATGCTTCATGATATGATCTGAAGTTAGCCTAATTCAATTAAATGCAGTATTATAGGCCAGTAATGCTCAACCAGGAAACCGCTCATAAATTAAACAGC
>NW_007578986.1:56561-68809 GCF_000690725.1 Stegastes partitus
TTTTTTTTTTTTTTTTTACAGTTAGTAATTAAATTTTTAACACAACTTTGCTCCAAAAACACATCAGCTTTGTTTGCAAGCTCACGCTAAAGGTGTCCTTCTTATCACTGTGCCACCTTCTCTCATTTGCCTCCTGTTCAGCTAAAAAACAAAAAAACAACTAATCCTTCTTGCAAGTCCTTGCACATCCATGCAAAACTACCCCCTCCCCCCCCACACCCTTATCTCCGAGAATTGCCAAAAAGCAGAAATCTATTTGAAACGTGGGTTGAGAAAAATAAATAACACCTGTCATCTTCAGACTCCCTCCTTCTCCTAAAGAAAAGTGGGGCATCTGTTGAGGTGATGTCTTTATAGTGGAGCGGTGTGTCTGATTAAAACGGATGGCACTCTGTCAGGCTCTCCCTGTGTCCTGAGCTAGTTTTTAATTAGTTTACGATAAGAGACCTTTTCCTTCATTCCCTCCGGTTTTTGAGCTAGATCACATCAACAGCAACAAAAATGAGGCAGGCGCATTTGGGAGGATGCCCGGCTTTCTTCGAGAAGAGTTTTCAAGGCACAGAAAGGGGAAAAAAAAAAAAAAAGTAAACCCCAGCTGTAGGCTGTGATTAATCCATTATGTTGCTGCTGCAAGCGGTGGACAGTCACGGGCAGGTTTCATCGCTTCATCTTCACCTGTTATCGAGAGACACGCTAATCCTGACAACAGATGCACTGTCTCATTTACTCTCTGCCATTCATATGAGATATTAGGGGAAAGTAGCAAGTATGATAAGCCTATGAGTTGAGTTAAACTGTAATAGATTTGTGCACGAGGCTGCATTAGTGGTGTGATCTCCACGGTGTATTGATCACGCTGTGTACACCTACCAACAACATAGACGCACCCCGTAGAACCAACTGTATATGTATGCTGCTCTATGTATGCCCATCTGTGTCCGCTTGATAACAGTAATCCACAAGAACACAAAATGCTGGAGAGCGCCGCTCCGAAATATCAATCCTGAGAATCTCCCAAAGGGACACGGTATCGATCTGTTTAATGTGAGCATTCATCGCTGTAACTTGACAAAAATAAAATGTCTGCCGCCGCTGTCCACTGCTGTCTTCCCGCTGCCAGAAACAGGAGAGACAAGTGGACCGAACTATGTGATAAAACACAAATGGATGTCTCAATTTGGATGTAACTCTGAAGTCCAAGCAGGTTCTAGGCGTTCTTTGCTCCCGTCACATTTTTTTTTACTCACTGTGGGCTCATTTTTCACTGCGGTACAGAATCCTGCGTCGCTATGGGAAGAGCGAAACCACGTCTAGAAGTGGGAAGAATTTAGCAGCATCCGTTACACCATCATAAATCATTCTCTAAAAGACAGCACAAAAGTTGGATTTCTTTGATAGTTATTTAAAAAAATAAAAAATAAAAAAAGCAGCCCACACGTGATAGCACTGCTGAAAAAAAATGGCGCTTCTGTATACTCCAGATATTTCACTACTTACATTTTTACAGCCTCTACAAACTCTGTTTTTCACACCACTCTGCACATTATCTCTAGAACCATATTTCACAATGCTGGATGTATCTTCCAAACAACTCGCTGGCAACTCGCTCCTCCGTATACTGTTTTTTGAGCCGCGCTGCATTCATTTTTATAGCTAACGTATGTTTTATTTTCCTCCTAATCTCTCTAATTTATTTCCAATCTTGTCTGCTGTCTACTCTGTGTAAACGGCCTGCGGTTCAGCCAAATAGTCCCAGAAATCTTGTCGTATGACTCTTGGTCACAGCACAGAGTCTTCTCGGTTGCTCTGAAGAATGTTTTTTTTTTACAGGATCTGGGGAAAGCTGTTTATTTTGGGGCCATTTTTTAAACAGAGACATGTAGATTAAGGGAATTTTTAATGAAGTATGATGATTTTTCACGTCACACGTAAGTTTGAAGGCCATCGGAAAGTTAAACTCTTTGCGTTTTTAAAGTCATGGCTGAGATAAATGATGTACAATGAGTAGAGCACCATAGTAAATTTTGCAGCACAAATAAGCTGTATGGAGATCAGCGGGACTTTAGATAGGACTTGAGCCAAATGACCAACTCTCAGCCATAAAGAACCAAAGGATGACATAAAAACTCTCTGAAGCACAGCACTCGTACATGTAGGAGAAAGGATGAAATTCAGAGAAGCAGAAGGCCATGCACACAGTGGAGTCTCTTGGAGGACAAAGATCCTGATCTTTGTTTAAACAATACTGAGGAGACTGTCAGGTGTACACAGTGTTTTAGCCCCCAACAGCGAGACTTTTAAGTGTAGACTGTTTGAGCTGCACTTAAATGCACAGATAGATCCAGGAGTAGAAGCAGATTGCAGCAGGTTAAAATCATGTATAACTACAGTATAACATTCAGACATGTGCAGCCTGGAAACAATGAAGCCTCCTGCCAGGACCTAAATAATAGAGACTGGGAGTGAACAAAGCACATTAACCCAAAACCACAGACAGTCTACTTTGGGGGAAAAAAGGAAATCGAGAGTGACTGTAATAGCTCACAACGTTGGAGCGGAGGACTGACCTGATGGACTGACAAGACAAGACAGGAGGTTTCTGGCAATGACCATTCTGCAAGTCAGCAAATACTCGCTGTGCAGAAAGTATAGCCTATAAAGTCAACTCAGCAGGGCCAAGGCAACGTCTCTGTGATTGCGTACACGCTTTGATTGGCTGGTCAGCGCCGCATTTGCACATGTAAATTGGTGCGGCTCATCTCGGAGTGGAGCATAAACTATGGAAGTAGGTATTACACCAGAGTAATGAGTATATATTTGAGCTTGTCTTTCAGCTAAATTGTAAATTAATGGCTTTTTTAATTTTTGATTTATTTATTTATTTTCACATATACTCATTACATATATTTTGCGAGCGGCTAGCTGTGGGAAGAGCATGAATAATTGACTCGCTCTGATGTTTGATGGCCTCTGCTTGATTAGCATTCATAAATGTAAGGTGCTAAAATATATCTGTGACCTATGAGGAGCATCTCTAATGCCTGGTCATGCACAGAATCCACACACTCACTTATAGTTTATTTCCAGGAGCCCAGAATGAGTCAGTAGGATGAAAAAAAACGGCATTTTTATTTAGTGTGCTGCGTGGAAGTGAAGGTAGATGTGTATCATGTTTGAAATAATTATTTAAATGCCGTGCACGCCTGATTATTGATTCTCAAATGCATGTGTTGAGTTAATGAAGAAATATATGCAAATTGGCTTTTGGCAGGCGCACACTGCTCTGCAGCTTGGAACAGTCGTTCTCCTTGTGTCACAGGTAAGGAGATGCATTGGAAGGATTACCAGACAGACACCCTGGGGGAGAGATACGGTGTTCGCAGCGGCCTGCCAATAGCTGTAAATAGTCTCGCTCTGCCAGAAAGTCACAGTTGTCTCCTGTTCCACAGACAAATGGCTCCAATAAATGAACGCCTCATTCAACATTTATCCCCCACTGCCCCCCTCCCCATTTTGACCCCAAATCCACCGGCTCAAACGCTTCGACCACAAATCAAATGTTTGCCTCCACCGCCTGTATGAGGAGGTTCACATGTAGTATTTCTACCATGGTGCTACACGGTGACCATGTTCATCAGCTTCAGAGTATAGTGAAGTACCATCACATGCTCACAAACAACCATGCAGGGCTTTCAACCACACCTGTAAAATGAAACCTCTTTTCTTCTGTGTTTCCATATAATCTATCACACGATGTGTCCTACACACGGTTTAATGAGTTAACCCCATGAGCCGGAGGTTCTTTCCAGGATAATTTTGCTTTCCCTTTACTTTTAAGCACTTATCTTGGTCATTAGAAGGACGAGGCGTACTTGCTGTATCTTGTTTTTTTTTCACAACAGTCTTGGCTATCTACATCTTCCATCATTTGGTAAGATAATAAGATAATAGCTGCAGATTTTTTATATTAGCGCTCACGCATTGGGGGGAAAAAAAGTATCGTAAAAATGTTATGTTTTTACATGCATCTCACCATGACAGAGATCCTTTCAGGATTGTGTAGGGGGGAGAAAAGTGGGCATCATCAGAGCCATTGTGTTGGGATACCATAAGACGTAGAAAATGTGGAAAAATATGTTCATAATGCCTGTTACAAGTAAATGTATTATTTTATTCAGTGTTGGGGTGACATACAGTGAGCTTAGCTTTTCTTTACATTTCTACCCAGAGATTGGTCAAAAATCTAATTTCCAAAGAGTTTAAAAGTCTCAGTTTGCTCGTCTTTAGGCAGCAGAGGTGCAATCACACAGAGCTCGATCTTTCATGCTTCTTTTACCACGCCCTCCTATTGTAGGCTTTTTATTGTACTGAGGATTATCTTTTTAGCACTGAGTACATCGTTTTGATTCACAAGGACACATCACTGATGATGTCTTCAGCATCACATATCCTCACCCAGGCGGCTCAGCTGAAGTGAATCGAGCTCTGGCTTGTGTCCACGTAGCGCTACAGCACCCTGGGGCGTCTATTACATACATATATAACATACTGGCTTGTCTGTCAATATACAGCTATAATTGGAACTCAGCCAGATCTGAAATGTGTTCGATCAGTGTCTGAATCTACAGGTGTCACTGAATGCAATGTTGGATTCTGCAGAAACATTGGTCGACTCACTGAAGCTCTGTTTGTTACCCACAGCCGGTCGTGTTTCTCATTCATTCCCTTGACTTTTATAAATATCTGCGGCGTCAGCAGAAACCGTGAGTGCTTCTATCAGTTGAGAGCGATTGTGCATTTACGCACAGCAGCAATGATTTCAAGAACACAGTATCTGATGGTAAACAGTCTAGTGCTCTGTGTTCTTACGCACATCTGACAGATCAGCCATCAGATTCCAGGTTCATACGGTGGGTTAGGCTGTCAGGATGAATCCTGGGCTCCAGCAGAGCTTTGAGGACATTTTAATTAAGATCAGTTTGTCATTACTGTTAGTATCGATGCAATGATCGCACTGATTGATATTAACATATCTGGATGTAAACAGATCTATGCAGTGATGGGTTTATAAGTAATTCAAACAAGAGTAATGGCTGTGGAGACTGATGCACAGCTGTGTTCAGGCTGAACTATGATTAAATTTGATGTAAATTCCAAATTATTTTTTTCTGTGTGACACCGTTGGAAAGGTCAAGTCTCGCGGTTTAATTTGATATGCGCTACACCTCCCTGCAATAAATGCTTGGAAAGCAATTCGGGCGAGAAGAACAGATTGAATTGTGAATTTGGTCACAAGAGCATCCATCAAGCTCCAAGTCTGATTCCATAATCTATAATTAATCAAACATGCAATTATAGTTGTATTTGTGTAGTAACTTAAACAAAAGCAACCTTTTTGAATGCAGGTCCGTCGGGAAAAGAAGCCTGTTTGATATCTACATCAGTCCATTTAAGGAAAAAGAAAAAATCTGTAATAAACTTTGCCAGAGATTGTTTACCCTAAACACGGCCACCACACGAGTTAAAAAACCATCACCTTGCTTGGCCCCTTCTTTATCTTCATTGCTTTATCTCTCTGAAAAGGCAATAAAATGACGGAGGAGGAGTTGGCTGCCCATTCTCCCTAATGTTATTTCCCCTGGTTAGCCCGTCCTTCTATCACCATCTTCAAAAGCAGATGATTTTAGTCGATTTCGAACTAAATGCGCAGTGCCTTTTATTGGCGTCTGGGGTGTGCGGTGATTGCAGCGTTAAATGGCTGTTAAACCAGCCATTGTACCCGTGCCGTCTGGAGATCTCCAGATAGACAGGTGCTCACAGAGTATCCCAATCATCAGCAGCCTCTCACTTATCTGTCTCCTAATTAGGTAAGCAAATGCATTCAGTGTTTTCCAGGGGCTCCATTCAGACAGGGGAATTAGCTGTCAGTGCCGGTGCTCCAGAAACTTGGGGGGGGGGAAACAATACATATCAATAAACCCCACTTGGCCTGATTATCAATATAGATGCTATGATATGGTTCCTGCTGGTCGCTCTCTGGGTTGCTCTGTCTTACTTACAGCCAGTGGCAGGGGAGTAAAGATTTCTAATAGGTGACTCCTCAAGCTGGTAGCTGGTGATAAACAGTGAAGGATATAAAAAAAAAAAAGCAACTGTTTCAGTAAGTGCAGGAGCATCGTTTGTCATGGATAATGATGTGAGCGCTCTGCTATCTGGGTCACTATTTTTTGAGTGTGAAAATCCAGAAAATTCCAGGCAGAACTGGATTAAGAAGTCTTTGTATTGATTATGGAGGAGCAGACTATGAAACAAACAGGAATTTATTTCCTCCGATAATGCTGGACAGTCGTATACTTTAAAAGATATATTCCTTATAGACACGCAGTTAATTTATTGCACAGCTATGCATCTTCCTTTTAAAGTTGCAGTTAAATACTGGCAGCTTTCTGCACCAGTATTTTACAGGATTTTTACAGTTTTACTGTTTTGATTTGTTTGAACAGTTCGTTATTGTATAATTGATTATGTAAGGTTTTCTGTTTAAAACCGTGACTAGACTTTCTGATATTATACTGTATTTACTGCCTCTGTAATCAATGTTAACTGTAATTATAGTTGCCTGTAAATGACTGCATTTGTATTTTAAAATGTAAAAACACTTCTTTAAATTGCAGACATATACCATAATAAACCATAAATACCGTTATGAATGGGGGAACATCTATTCAAAGTCAGCAATGCGTGAGAGTTTGTAATTAGCTAAATATATTTTAGAAACAAAGGAGAAATAATTTAACTTAATCTGAAAGGAAAAAAAACCCCACAAAGGTTAAAAAGGGCTATTATTTCTCAAAGGTTTCGACAATATCCCAAGCTGCCTAACTCAAGTCAATAGTCTGAACACTGTTTTGTGAATTACTGTGCAAAACCTCTTTGCTCAGTTCATGCCATTATTTCTTCCAATAGCCTGCAGTCATTCTTGTTCCAAAAAAATAATCAGATTTTACAATATTGAACTTGATTTTTATTTTAAGTACTGAATTTGCCTGTATGTTACAGATATGTTGTACAGTGTGTGGTTAAAGGTGTTTCAGATATTCCTTTAAGTGCTCAGTAACCCTGAAACTTTGACCTGTATACGTGTCTGTGTGCGACAGGTTGTCTTAAAAGAACTGAAAACCCGTGTGTGTGCCCGAGGCGAGGCCACTCGGCTGACCTGCTCTGCACTGTGCCGCTCTCGTCTGGAAACTCCTCCAAATGAACCCTTGTGTTTATCTCCACCTCTGTGTTGAGTCACTGACGAACATGAAGCGATCACACTGCGCGCCTTCCATATGCATCGCTTGAAGCTTAAGAAACTATTCCCACTGGGGCGTGAAATCCCACTGCGAAATCCCAGCACACCCCTCATCTCTCGGAGAAGTACTTTGAGAGTATTTGGTCAGGGTCATCTGCAAACTCAGGGCAAAACATAACTGGTTCTTCTTAAAAGCCATCTGGCAGTTGCTCAGTAATATTTCATGTTACCTGGACAGCAGCAGCAGCAGCAGCAGCATGACTTTGACTTAGAATAGATCAAAACAATTCAGGAGACCCAGATGTGTGGGCCATCCTACACAACTGGTAATCGCCATGTAACATTCAAATCCCAAGGTACCTCCTGTTAAAACCTGAATTATTCTGACAGGCATTTGTAATGATGTCTATCATGAAATATCTATTACTTACCTCATGTTCCTAGAGGGGCTTTTCAAAGTTAATGAAGCCTAGTGGGAATATCTCGGTTGGGCCAATGTGCATCATGTGTGAATCACCACTGCAGTAATTGTAATTTTAGCCCTAGATTGTAACGAGATAGCACAGGTTCAGCCTCGTGCCGACACATACGAGAGAGCGAGCGCTGCTTTCCAGAGCTTTTTGCTGAAAAAGCAAATTGGAGGTTTGCAACCTCAGTGACTAAATGTGTCGAAAAAATGAAACTAGGTTTTTGAAAAAATGTATGTCTATATATGCACAACAATAGAATTTGAACTTTTTTACAAAACACAACCTGGTTGTGGTGCTACAAAAGGGTGAGATAGGTGTAGTTTAACAAGACGAATTGTGGATCGTAACATTAGTCTGGACAGTGAAGAGGATGAAAATGTATATTCACATGCATTTGACAGCTCACAGCTTCATAACTATGAGCCTGGCGGGGCGTCAAACAGAACCAGGAACAGGCGAGGATGGAGGAGAAATAACGGCTATCAGCGAGAAACGGTCTGTGGTGGGAGTGGAGATCTGAGCAAGTGTCTGGGTGATAATGATAGCTAATTATGGATTCACATCACAGTCAGGTTTTAACAAAACTATATATCATTAAATACCAGAGTATTGATGCTTCTGCAACAGAAACTAATGCAGGAGGATCAGCTGGTATCAATCACAGCTGACATACTGAATCATAAATCGACACTGTGCTTAATGGCGCCACATGACAGAGAGCGAGCGAGAGAGGTGGGAGAGAATAAAGTCACTTGGATGTTAGCAAACAGTTCATGTCAGTGTGTCTGTAAACGTTGCTCATGCCAGAAGATGCTGCTGATGGTGGAAACGCGTATCGATAAAACCAGCTGTCAGTCACAGCATCCCAGAGCTGCACCATATCTCCACAACCATAAACCTCCTGTTTCTAATAAACACCACAAACAGCTGCATCTCACATTACAGATGCAGCCCCGACTCCTCACCTGCACTAAATGCAATCCGCACAAAAACAGTAATTCGCCACAATAAAAAAAAAATCATCAAATGCAATGAAAAACTAGCAAAACATATCAAATTACAGCCTCCAGGACTCACTACCACCTACTACTGCGCAGCGCACTGAGGCAGAGTTATGTGATGGAATAAAATCTATAAAAAAATAAAGCATTTTTAAGAGCACTGCTCAACATATCTACTTTTTCATCTAAATTTCTACCTTCATGTCTCATAAAAAAAAAACAACATAAAATTGTGCATTAACTTTTCAAATCGTCGTAACCAAGAAATAGTCATTTCAATCCAAAATCCAAGCAGCACGTTGCTCTTTAAAGAACAGGTTGGCCAAATGTCAGAGGACAATTACATTTCTCGCTGGGTCGGTATTTTCACTGCGCTGCTATAATAATATAATGCTATGTTATATTCCTTTTATCAGACCTTAATCTTCGGGAGGGGCCTCTGTGCCTGTGTCTTTCCGTGACAGCGCACAGAAGAATTACACGTGAGAGAATCTTAAGACAGCGGAACGGAAATTTGTTCTTGTCCTTCTTATTTCCTGCCCTCCTCAGCACGCTTCCTGCTCTGTCATTATTATCGCCCCCCCCCCCTCCTCCTCGCTGGAAAGGGACAATGTGCTTTGTAGAAACAGCATCCAGGTTGTCAGCAGTCACCCGAGAATTTCTTTACATGTGGGAACAAAGAGGCGGACAACCGTCGATTTTCCACAGAGCGGCGTGTTCCGGGGCGCCAGTTGTCAAAACCTGCGCCGAACAAAACCGGTGATGTGCATGTAGGGAAGACATGAGGCAGGTTAGGCCTGAACAGAGCTTGTTTGTGTGACTTGTTGTTCAATCACGTTGGGAATCAAAAGTGTTTAAAGCTGTTCCGAGCATCCACGCTCGAAGGCGGACTGAAAAGCCGACCACCCGCAAGAGGTTGGGAGGTGTGGGGGGGAGAGAGGCACAATTTTCAGACAGCTACTTCTGGGAGCCATTCATTCTGTTGTGGTTGATCATAAGTGTCAAATGAAGCTGTGTGAAGAATGAAAAAAAGAGAGCTAGAGAGGGAGAAGTTGGAATTTTGGCTCCTTTCTCAGTTCCAAACAACTGACCAATCAGTGCGTGAAGTGGGTGTGAATGTCAAATTGTCAGCTTTGGAAAGTTGCAGAAATTATTGGTCATGGCCTCCAAAGTGGGAAAAGTGTTGGAGGAGGTTCACTCGCTATTCAGCTGTTTTACAAGCACTTCTGAGGAAGAATACTGGCAGCGAGTGAGTGAGTGAAAACAAGTTTGCAGGCACTTTCTGCCTTCATTACTTACTGTATCATGGGGCATGTATTAGGAAAGGTCATGTTTGTGCCCTCACACGCTTAGAACTACAAATGTAACTTTGATGTTTGGCACAAATAAGTATTCTGTTCAATTTTAACAGGACTGTAAAGCTGAACTGCAGCTGACCCATAGAGCTCATGAATATGTTACAGCAGTAAAGTAAAAATTATGCATTATCCAGTAGATGGCAACTAAAACAGGTTGAGAGTGTTTTACTTCCCTTTTTGGTTGTTTGCTTTCAGGAACCAAAAAGGAGTTGCCTTCTACTGAAGCACTTAGGATGATCTATACTGACATGACCACGGTTGTCTGTATAGATTCCCAGGAATGAGCATTGTGTTGTAGTTCCTGATGTACAAAAGCTACCAGCTCATCCAAATCAGTAGACTGTGCTCCTCTGAATAAGCTCAGTTCAGGAGGACATTTTCTCAAACACATACGGGAGCTGATATGATCACAAGAGTAATATGAATTTGCTTATTGCTCAATCTGAAGTATAATTAGATTCCACTGTGGCAGTGGGCCCTGAGGTGTGAATGCAAAGGCTATGGGGTTCCTTGGCAAAAGTAAAACCAAACAAAAAATAAACTTTCTTGGCATTTTTTGTTCTTGTAAATGTGAGTTTACGTATAAATTTTCACCTCAGAAAAAATCAAATTTTCCTAAAGTGAGTTTATGACTTTAATCTTGGAGATTAAGCTTAAAATTGGCTCCATTTTTCTTTAAATNTTGGTTGTTTGCTTTCAGGAACCAAAAAGGAGTTGCCTTCTACTGA
Organism: Stegastes partitus; assembly: GCF_000690725.1. NCBI lineage: Eukaryota > Metazoa > Chordata > Actinopteri > Pomacentridae > Stegastes > Stegastes partitus. Next base: position 67,416 of record NW_007578986.1, read on the forward strand.
AGCACTTAGGATGATCTATACTGACATGACCACGGTTGTCTGTATAGATCCCCAGGAAGGAGCATTGTGTTGTAGTTCCTGATGTACAAAAGCTACCAGCTCATCCAAATCAGTAGACTGTGCTCCTCTGAATAAGCTCAGCTCAGGACATTTTCTCAAACACATATGGAAGCTCATATGATCACAAGTGTAATATGGATTTGCTTATTGCTCAGTCTGATTTCAAAGTATAATTTGATTCCACTGTGGCAGTGGGCCTGAGGTGTGATGACAAAGGCTACGGGGTTCCTTGGCAAAAGTAAAACGAAAAAAAAAAAAAACTTTCTTGCCATTTTTTGTTCTTGTAAATGTGAGTTTACATATAAAATTTCATCGCAGAAAAAATCCAATTTTCTAAAGTGAGTTTATGACTTTAATCTTGGAGATTAAGCTTAAAATTGGCTCCATTTTTCTTTAAATAGAGCACACACTGTCGCCCATAAAGTTGGAATAAAATGTTGTTTTTACTCATTAAATGATTGTGACAATTCAATTTAGTCTTGATAGATAAAGTGTATATCTTCTCAAAACTTTATTGATTTAACAATATACATACAGTACATATCACAGTAAACATTAAACCACAATTAACTTTTGCAAACTGTGAATTCAGGCTTAAACTAAATTGTGGGTATTGATCAGTAGGATTAAGAGTTTTGAGTCAATTTTTCAACCGTGGTCAATTTAACAGGAAACACATATTTGTGGGGATTTTGTGCATAAGAATGTCCAGTAGTACTCTTTAAAATGCCACTCAGGCACTAATATTGAGTAAGGCCACCCCTGACATGGATCAATGTGTTAAGACATGGTGGCATACTGTCCACCAGCTGGTTGATGGTGTCAGTGGGCAGGACGTCCCACTCTTCAGTCAGATCCCAAAGTCAGAATTGGTTTCACCTGGTGACTGGGACTCAGTATGTAATCATTGCACCTGATCAGAAGTGATTACTGATGTGTATAAATAGGAATAAAAAGAGGAATGTGTCTGAAAACAAAAGCTATTCCAACTTCACGAGCAATGGTGTTACAATTGTCCTAATGCCCCATTGCAAAGACCTATCCCTGATAATCAGGATAGTGATGAATCCATCTAAAGGTGCAACTGGAGGAAATACATTTGGTGAATGCATTGTACAATAGAGGGCTGCAAGGTGGCACAGTTGGTTAGCACTGTTGCCTCACAGCAAGAAGGTCGCCGGTTCACGTCCCGATGGGGGCACCGGAATCTTTCTGCGTGGAGTTTGCATGTTCTTCCCGTGCAGCGTGGGTTCTCTCCGGGTTCTCCAGCTTCCTCCCACACAGTCCAAAAACATGTTGAGGATTCTAAATTGTCCGTAGGTGTGAATGTGAGT
>NW_007578986.1:68835-79040 GCF_000690725.1 Stegastes partitus
CTAAAGTGAGTTTATGACTTTAATCTTGGAGATTAAGCTTAAAATTGGCTCCATTTTTCTTTAAATGGAGCACACACTGTCGCCCATAACGTTGAAATAAAATGTTGTTTTTACTCATTAAATGATTGTGACAATTCAATTTATTCTCGATAAAGTGTATATCTTCTCAAAACTTTATTGATTTAACAATATGCATACGACACATATCACAGTAAAAATTAAACCACAGTTAACTTTTGCAAACTGTGTATTCAGGCTTAAACTACATTGGGGGTATTGATCAATAGGATTAAGGGTTTTGATTCAATTTTTCAACTTCAGTCAATTTAACAGGAAACACATATTTGTGGGGATTTCGTGCATAAGAATGTCCAGTATTACTCTTTCAAATGCCACTCAGGCACTAATATAGAGTATGGCCACCCCTGACATGGATCAATGTGTTAAGACATGGTGGCATACTGTCCACCAGCTGGTTTATGGTGTCAATGGGCAGGATGATCCCAAAGTCAGGATTGGTTTCTCCTGGTAACTGGGACTCAGTATGTGATCATTACACCTGATCAGAAGTGATTACTGATGTGTATGAATAGGAATAAAAAGAGGAATGTGTCTGATAACAAAAACTATTCCAACTTCACGGGCAATGGTGTATATACTTACAATTGCCCTAATGCCCCATTGCAAAGACGTATCCCTGATAATCAGGATAGTGATGAATCCATCTAAAGGTGCAACTGGAGGAAATACATTTGGTGAATGTATTGTACTGTGGCCACAGGTTGGATAACAGATCCACAACTCAAGCTTATCTCAGGAGGACTTCTTCAAAAAACATGCAAAAGTATCTCCTACCCACCAAAGCAGTGATCCAAGGTGTATTCATGTTCTAGACAGCAGTGGGCCTGATGTAGGGGAGGACGGAGGGGTGCACACAGCAAGATACAACATTTACAACCCCTTGCTGCAGAATTCCAGGTTCCATCTATGTGCTGGCATTAAATAGTAACGTCAAAGTGGCAGGTTAAGGGTGCCAAATCCATGGCCCAGTCCCATTAGAAAAAGACTTCAAAGTATCAGGCAAAATTCCCACCCATCAAAGCAGAGACCCACGCTCGATTCCAGACAGCAGCTCCTTTGATTCACGGGTGTTGCACACATTATGAAGGATCTACTTTCTCACCCACCACCACAGATGGCTCCGTCTTGGCATGGAAGTGCTACAGGAGCAACACACTTACCCACCACCGCACTCTCTGGGGTGCAGTTCCTGAAAGCAGGATCTTTGTAAATAAGGTGGTAGACAAGTGGCAGGTTTAATGATGACACATTCCCGCGGGAGATTGCCGTCGGATTACGAAATTCTGCGAGTCAAGAGCAATAGGTGAAATTCCCCCGCTCACCGGAGCAGACACCCAAGTTGATTATGACATCCTCACCCAGCACGTTCTCGCCCCAGGCCAAGCTAAACTAGAATCACTGACAAATGTTAGGGAAGATACTCGAGGGAAATTCAAGTGCTTCAAGTGGAAGAAAGTTAGTTCTTTTAACTTGCTCATTGCCAATCAAGATCATTAACGGTTGAAGCTTGTTACAGCGTGCGATGGGTAAAAAGCAGAGTTTCGGTTCTATCACAGGATTTACACACACACCGCCGACAGAAAATGACTTTCATGTGCGTTATACCTACACAGCGGAGCGCGTCGTCTCGGCGCCCCTACCTCGCGCGCTGTTGAAAGCGGCACAGAACAGAAGGAGCCGTGCCATGTTTGCTGCAAAACAGCAAGCCATAAGCCCGATTGTTACACAAAGAGGTACTTTATGTGGCAAAAAATAAAACCCAACGCTATATGTGCCTTCTAAGCGAATACTCACGCACAAAATGAAAAAAAAAAAAGAAGAATTCAACTTTTGAGTCCCTCAGCAAATTGAACAGATTGCATAGACACGATTAGAGAGCAGCACGAACACCTTTGGGGAATGTCTTGGCAACCAGCAACCTCGTTTTTGACTTATCTGCTCCATAAAGTGTGAGAACAAGTGCAACAATACTAATAAACACCAGGTTGTCCGACAGAATTGAGGGTGGCGATTTAATTAAATTGAATGTTACAGGTAAGACATGACCTCCCCATGTCCATACCAAACAATATTACTCCGCTGGCTCGGTGCCTAGGCAACCCTGTCACGTTCAGAACGGGGCTGGGAACGCTGCCACAGCGGCCAATCCTCATTTAATAAGAGGATGGATATATGATCTGTAACAAGGCTACTAATTCTCTGAAAATCAGTTTTTATTCCGAGTGTTGGGAGAGACAATTAACACCCCAACATGCAGATTTTGATGGCCAGCCTAATTTCCTGTCCAGCAGTCAACAGACAATAGGAGCTCTTCCTTTGTTTCCAATCACTGTGGCCACATTCCCATGAGCACAAAAGCTTCTGGAAGTCATTTCGAGTCTGACTTGGTTTCACAGTCAGCCATCGTGGCCTCAATTATAGCCTTTCTCAGTCACGCATAATCTCATAACTGTGCTTTGTCTGAGTAAAATAGCATAAAGACAGTAAAAACCTAATTTTACTCTTCAAGGAAATAGCCTAAGGTTTGGTTTTGTGCTGAATCTGTGTTGTTGAGGAAGAAAAAAAAAAAATTAATTACTGTCCTAAATTTTCTCAAGATCAATCACTTGGTTTTGGATGGGTGTTGTTGACAACGGGTTGCGATTAAATTAGCCCGTTTCTTCAGTGGTACAGAAATGCAACTGTCAGATTTAATTCTGTTGAGGTGTTCAGTTCAACAAGCTGAATGTCATCCAAACAAATCATGCTTTCATCAGTTTCGGTGTAAGAGCGGCGTAAGGTGCTTTCTGCCAATCAATGTCCAATACTGTTAGAATTAACTTCGTTTTTCTGTGTTAATTCTATCAGAACTACTACTTTATTTTTTAATTTAGCACATGAAAACACAAGAGGCCCGTCGGCGGCGCCTCGATAAAGATATCCTGAAGATAAAAGCAAATATGTCAGCAGTATTTTTGGCACTTGTTTATGCCACTTTAGATAAAATGTCACTAAGTCAAACAAGCAGATACACTTTATAAATAAGCGATAACACGGATGATCTTGACAGGCGATTGGCAGAATAAACAAATGCAAACAATTTTGATTAGCATTGCTGACAAGACAAAGCGCTGATGTTCTCTTAGAAAATCATTCTAAAAGGAACCTTGTAGAGAGAAGAGCCGCTCAAATAATAATGATCCCGCTTTGCAGATGTTGTCCTTCACTTATTCACAGTAAACAAATCAGTCTCAAAAGTCCTGAGTGATTTGCATTCAGTGAAGCTGAGAGGTGAGACTGAAAACACAGTGATTGGCTGTGTGACGGGGGAAAAAAAACATCATAGAGTCACAGAGCATTTGTATTCCTTGAACATAAAAGGACACTTTGTTGTGGTTGCCAGCAAAAGCTACGCGAGATACTGAGGGCCAATCATTTGATGCTCCCCGGAAGATGATTCTGACGACTGTCTGATTGCAATTTGGAGTTGTTAAGAGACAGTTGTGAAGGACACCCTGTGATTCCGGGTGAAAGATATAACTTCTTATTACCATACTCAATCTGCACCTCACGCATTTAGCCCCAGATGAGCTAAAACGCGAGGAGAATTACCTCATCTTAATTCCCTTGAGCAATCAGATATGACCTCTTTTTTATCCATGCTCCTTCCTGTGTTCTGTGTGTAGATGACATGAGGAAAAGAAATTCAGCAGCAGCAACGGTTTAAGGTGCAACAAATAATGAATTGCATTTTCAGGGAATATATTACGTTCAAGTGCGTTTCAATATAGCCAAGCACATGCAACAGTAACCACTGAATGTAATACCATTAGGCTTCTATTTCTCATTTTCTATAAAAAACCGCCTGAGCTGATTCGTATCAGATTTGCTAATTTCCCACGTCTGCCACATGGGAATTAACAGCAGACCTGCAAAGCTAATAATCTGGATTTTCCCTGCAAACCATAAAACCTCACATTTTTTTTCCAAGTGAGAAACAAAGCGACACGCCATTACCTTCATTAGAGTCATGTTTTATGGATGAGGGATGTGACAGTGTTGGGATATATGGTCGCGGCTAATGTGACACAAGTATTTGAACCCATTATTCAGTCTTCTGTTTCCTGAGACATCGTCACCGACACATTCAAGACTGAAGAGCTAGATGTGATTATCCCGGTATTACGCTTCGCCTGTGTGGGAAATCGCTTCTTCCAATTGCATTATGGCAGAAGGTCAGGAGATCAATGGGTTTTTAAAGGCAGAGAAACGGTGAAAGTCTGGCTGGAAATGGCTGTTGTGGTTTCAAGGGCAACAGAAAACTGCTCTCACAACACTAAGCCACTGATCTGATCACACAATTAGGCTTCTTCGCCACAAGCTTATTCGACTTAACAGTTGTTTGCATAAGCATTGAATTCGAAAGGATTCGTCTGTCGATTTGGAACGACTTCCCCCTGACCCCAACCGGCGACGCAGCCCTTCGCTGTGAAGTTCAATTACAAACAACATTAATTTCTAGATTCCATAAAAATAACAATTCATCTCCCATTAAACGGGATGATGTTTAAGTGTATACTGTCTAGCCTGCACAGCCATTACCTCCTTCCATTTCTCCTCCATGAGCTCATTAAAGTTCTCTCTTTGACACCGCCTGGATGGCTTGTAAATTGTGCCCGCGGTAATGTCTAATAAAAAGCGGTTGCTCTTACTGTTTTCACATTCCTGCGAAAAGCATCATCGGCAGGGATATCAGTTCAAAAGGGGAGCGGTGTTTATGCTGTTCTGAAATGCTCACACAGAACCAACAGTGGGATCGCTTGCCTGAGCACTTCCAAGACACCAGCGGCGGCTCGGAGGCTGAGGTGGGAATAAAAAAAAAAAGGTCAAGGTGGAATCGGCCTGCAGCGGTCGGACGTTTTAAGGGCGCCTTAAAAGCTTCTTTTTTTTTTTTACGCAGTACATTTACAGTTGCTTCTAAGCAGTCTATGAATTTCACTGTTGATACAGCAGCTGATCGTTCTCTTTGTGGTGATGGATGGCCGTCATTCGGAAGAATCGTGCATGAGTAATGTGCGTGTAATGAAGTCGGACCTTCCATTTGCATTAACGCGGCGGGGAGGAGTGAAAGCGTTTGTAAAATCGCTTTGTGGTTCATGTACTTGTTATCGCTGACATGTGTTGCCGCCTGATTTCATTGCCGTTTTTTTTTGCTTTGGACCAGTTTCTGTCACTTTTTTCCCCCGTCCTGTCATTCATCTGATAAGCAGATGTTATACTGTGATCATGATCTTGAATGATGGATCTCACCCTTACGTTTTTCAAATATTGCACTGATTACGCCAAAGGGGGGTGCTCCATAATTCATGAAATGTCACATACAATATCACAGATACCTCTGATTGGATTGGAGCAAAGGAAACATGATTATCTCAGCGTCAAAATTAGACTGATTAGCTTTATTTTCTTGGATCCGTGCGGGCCGCAGTTTCATCTACTTGTGCCGATATCCTCTCTGCGTCGAAGCTTTCAGGATCTTTTCTGTTTCCGCTAGCTGCTGTTAATATGTTCATTAAAGGTATTCTGAACAAATAAATCATAGAAAGCATAGAATGTATTGCTGTTTGTCTGCTGTCTGTTGATACAGATCTAACATATCCCTCAGTGTTGTGATATCATTAGAACGGCAGTGTCTTTGTCTGAATGCTTTTGGTGGATACAGACTGAGGTTTAGACTAGAGGCTCAAGGCAGCGTGCTCTATAATCTCTTTAGCTGCTTTAAAGCCTTTGACACACAAGATACTGGGCCAAGAAAAAAGAGGAAAAAACACAGCAGTAGAAGAGGTGCAGCACGGAAGAAATATTTGGCCACCGTGTTGCATTCTGTGATACAAACAGTAACATCAGTTAGGACGAAATAGAAGAAATAGCGTTTTTATTCCACCTACCCTTTCCCCCATTTTGACTTTTTTATAACTAAAGAGTGGAATTAAAGAGAGTGCTATTATTTAAAAGCTGAAACCAGAGCTGAATGGAGTGATTTAAGCACGGGGTTGGAGTGCCAACCAATAGAAGGCTGTTATGACGCATTAGGCAGAGATAATTGGAAACTGTCTGTGGAGGAAAAAAAAAAAAAAAAACAGATGGATGTGTGAAAAATGTACTGTACATTCAGACAAAGAATGTAATTCATTTTGGCATTTCAAGAGCCATTAAATGTCCAAATGAAATACATGCAGTTACGTATAAAACTGCGCCTTTGAACTCCCAAACAAATCCCTTATGTGAGACAAAAGTGGAGCATGATGAAATTAGGGGATGCAAAAAATAGTCATCCAAATATTCTGATGTCAGAATCATGCCCGTGTTACTAACCAGTTTACATTCTCCGCATGAACGCGGTCGATCTCATTACTTCAGCCTAATAACTCAGCCATTTTCATCTCATATTAATCAGGAGGAGAAGAGGATTTTTGATGAATTTCACATGTGTTACTGTACGCCCTTTTTTTTGTGTGTGTGTGTGTGTGTTTCGAGTCACTCCGGCTGCTGCTGTTTGCTGCCACGCAAACCATTTCATCAATAACCGCTGCTTATTTATTCATGTTAATTCAATTGGCTTCAGATGTGAACCGCTGTTACAGGTGTTCGACGGCACCTGGTGGGTGACAGATGAAAGAAAGGCTCACAGGTGCACATCTCGCTGAGGTTATGGGGGTTACGCTGTATGTGGAAGAAATCATACAGGAGGCTGAATTTCAATGCACGGTATTGACTGCTGAAGCTGTGGTGGGAGGAAGGTCAGAATCACGGCCGCTCGAAAGTAATGAGAACTTCTTTGAGGGCCTACGGAGCGAGGACAAGGCTAACCCAGCTCTGTCTCCTCGACGTTGTGTTGCTTTACAGATAATGTACATTCACAGTTAGGCTGTTTTTTGATGCATCAATCAACATGTCTTTGGATGTATGGATCTCAGTCAATGCCTTTGTTTGAGACATTGCTGAAATCGTTGTTTATCCGATATTTGTGTCAGTTTGTGACTGCAGCTTATTTGCTTGCTTATACTTACCCGTGCTTTTAGGTAGAATACATAATTGTGTGCTTCAGTGCAGCATCACTTTAAAAACACACTAAATCCTTCTTAGTTGTACCTGCAGAGCAATTTCATTGTTTGACTGTCGCTTCTTCTCAACCAACAAATCATATGTTAGATGGGGTGGGACTCATTATTATGGCAAGCCAGAAAATGGAAAAAAAAAAGCTTCAAACGTGCTCTGATATCGTTGTATTTTATCTAAAGTTGGCCATTCTCCTAAACCTAACCATGCAGTTTTGGTGCCAAAGAAACAGCAAGTTAAATTAAAAGTTAACAATGGAAATGAAACTCAAGTCTAAGAATGGACCCACACAGGGTCTCTTGAGTGAAAATTCTGTTGCTGAGTTATGTATGTATATAACTTTGAAACAGAAGTGAATTAACCCCATTCAGGACTTTGGGGGTCTTTTGGACACCAGGCCATTTGGTTCATCCATACATCCATCCATCCATCCATCCGTCCATTCATCCATTATCTATACACCGCTTAATCGGTGAACTGGAGTCCATCCCAGCTGACTTAGAGTAAAGACAGGGGACACCCTGGACAGGTCACCAGTCTATCACAGGGCTACACTTAGAGACAGACAACCAAGCACACTCACATTCATACCTACGGACAATTTAGAATCACCAATTAACCTCAACATGTTTTTGGACCTTGTGGGAGGAAGCTGGAGAACCTGGAGAGAACCCACGCTGCACGGGGAGAACATGCAAACTTCCCATTTGGTTCAGGTAGCAGGTATTGTTTTTGGGGGTTTTTTGAGCATTTTTTTTTTATGTAAAAAGAGGGACATGTGTCATGCATTTGGATCCAAAAATACGTCAACTTATCAGAATATTTATTAACATAGTATAAAAGTCTAGAATAGTTACAAATATTTTGCTCATATTCTTTCTTGGGGTTCAATGGACCCCGAAAAACCTTCTACATATGGCAACATGAAAGTCCTGAATAGGGTTAAAGCAGTTAAATCAGCAATCAAAGAGGAACTTTAATACAGCTGTTAGTTGAAACTCATGCAGCACTGAAATCCTCCAACGCTATGCAACAAAGTCACACAACGCCAGCAACATGCCTACAATCTGATTCCATATGTAAATAGTGCTTGATGTCCTGCTGTGCTGCATTCCCAATAGCTGCGTCTGAGCCAGATGAGATCTAATGCTATCTCCAAAGCCAAATGCAAATATTCCTTCTTTTTTTTTTTGGCTGTATATGTGGTGCTAGGCAGTCATCGCCATGGTGTTTTAACACCACCGAGAAAAGTCCTGCCAATCAAATGAAGTGCTTCCATTTTCATACATTTTCTTCCTCTTATTTTCTGTTGATGATGTTTCACCTTCTGTTGGTGCCACTTTCTCTGTCTGTGCTTTTTTTTTTTTTTTTTCCCCGTCAGCGCAGGGACGATGGCTAAAGTACTTCTAATTTTCTAAAACAAATTTGCTGTCAGAAAAGATGTATCTTAATTCATCCCGACAAAAATAAATAAATAAATAAAAATCATTCTGAATATTGAATTTGTAATGGCTCCATCAGCTTTCCCCCTGTATCACTTTGCACACTTAGTCCCTCTTACTCGCTCAAACTCACATTAATGATGTCCCATGCTTGACAGTCCAACCATTAACTGATTAAGCTCACGGCACAAAATTCCTCAGCTATGCAGTCCCTGTATGCACACAATTACACTTTGAAAAATGTGAAAAATAATCCCTTTTTTTTTTTTTTTGGAATGGATGATACCCATAGCACTAAGATCCAGTTGGTATAAAAGCAGTGGGGGGTCTCCGCTGAAGAACTTCAAATATTGAAATGAGGAATGGGCACTAGGCAAACCGGCCAGAACTATGCCAGTACCGTCGAAAATAGTTGCTGCTTAGGAGCCTGGGAATCAGTTATAACAGACAACATTAACTTACACACTAGATTTAGTGCTCACGAGTGTATACTGTATCTATTCCATCATTTAATTATGCAGGCTTTCCATTATATGAGTAAACAGTTGCCATCTGCTTTCTAGCGTACAGTGTCAGCGTTCGCTTTAAAGGTAACTGTGAGTCAGTAAAAGCTCAAAGGTATACATTGATACTAACTGATGGTCATTAACTCCTCTGGCAGCAGAGGGAGGTCACGTTCTCCTGAACTCTTTTACTTCATCACTGCTTTTTAAGATATTCGGCTGGAGGAAACAATTCCCACACCAATCAACAAAGTCCTTGTCTACAGGCCAATTATTCAAACCACGGGAGACGGAGGATCACAGTGTCATCTGCGATCTTACCATTACATCTGTGCTTGTAATTGACTTGGCGGCCGCTCACAAATACACTGTAGACTAACAGAGACAGTATACAGCCTTGCTTGTGGATTGACATCTAGCATGACATTCAGAGAAAGAGTGAGCCTCACGCAACATGTGAGATTGAAGATGTTAAAGAGTGATAAAAAAAAAAAAAAAAAGCATATCAGAGGCTGCCTTGAATGGGTCTTTGGTCCTTGCAGTTGTTTGTAGCTGTAGTTCAAAAGGGTTAAAGCACCATCCTCCTCCCTCTTGGCCCTGCATGTCAACAAGTAGGAAGCCAAGGTGCTTTCAGTCTTGCAAAGAATAGCTTTTTAAATTGTTTTCTCAAAAACTTTCATTACTAACAATGCTAAGGCCACTGGGTCATAGTCATTCAACACCGTAGGGCAGCTACTCCAGGCAAATGGAATAGCACCTCTTCTTTTTTTCCTTTTGTCACATTTTCTGAGGGGAAAATGAAGTTATGTGCACAGGATCTTAATATGTTCTCGCTGGTATAGTCAGAGCTCTGACTTTTCACCAAGATTGATCTGCTCTGAGCGCTGGAGAGCTGGACGTTTTTTTTTTTTGTTGTTGTTGTTGTTTTTTTCGATGACTCAGCATTGTTGTGCAGCCAAGGTAGAATAAAATTCAGGTGTATGTCTAAGTTTCACCCATGCATGATATAAAGAAGGACAAAGCGAGTTAATATGTTGGATGTTAGTCAGCACTGGAGCTGGTATAAAGCAGCAGAGTTGCA
>NW_007578986.1:79370-125687 GCF_000690725.1 Stegastes partitus
TGACGACCATTAAAGGGCCTTAAAATAACAATGGACAACAATAATTTCTTGTTGAAGCTGTTTAAATAGGAGCCACTGTGAGCGATGATCTAGTGGCGGGTGGTGGAATTGCATTTCAGGGTCTCCTTTAGCTTCAGCTTCAAAATGAAGTCGCTGCTGGTTGGTTTCACATTTGATGTTTGGGAATTAGGTTTGAATGTTTTTTATTTAATGACTTTTATGTTGGAAAAAAAAGATCATGCATCAATGCAATGCAATAAATAGTTTTAAGATCATCAGAAGAAACAGGACATAAATGTCATGACTTTGAACACAACTAATATGCTTAACTAACAAAAATGGAAATGTGGTGCATAGTCATTAAAATCACCCAAATGATGACGACAAATTTTTAAATTAAAAAGTAAATCAATCCAATTACTCTATACGTTTTGCTTTAAGTATCATATATATTTCCTAATGATCCTTTCTAGTGATATCTGAGGTACTTTTCTATTTCCCTGCTTCAGTAGCTTTGATCATAATTAATAAAAAAAATTGCTGAGGAGCTTAACTTTGATAGTCAGATGTTGAAAGTGCAGAATCCAAACCGTTAATTATCAGTTTTGTGATGGCAGCCACAGTTTTGACTCCTCTCCTTCAGCTTTATCCAGCCAGCGAGCAGCTTCCAGCAGTTTACATCTCCTACTTGTTGTCTTTGCCTTTCTGTTAAATTTGGTATCCAATCAGTGCCCTGGAGTCCACACTAAGGTTGCTTTCTTCTTATCCCCGGCCGTTTTGTATGCAAAGGCCCTCAACACTCAGCATGTCTAATCCTTTGAGAAAAGAGGGTGAGAGTGCGGCCTTGTATGCTGCAAACAGAAAGATAAAGAGGAAGAACTGAGCGGCTCTCTGACAAAATAAGAATAGGCCTGCTTTTTCAATCTCATCAGCATCAAGTGAGAGCGGGGTTCGAAAAATGCAAGCGATGTGCTTAGACAGAACACGGGGAAAAGCACGAGCTGCTGCTTGTTTTCCTCACCCATATGCACAGTGAATGCTGAAGCACGGATCTGAAACCAAATTATGAACACGAGGGAGATTTTGCCAGAGGGGGTTCTCGGAGATGAGTAGCGCGTGTGTGTGTGTGTGTGTGTGTGATGTGTGTGTGTGTGTGTGTGTGTGTGTGTGCCGTTACTATGTGTATGTGGACCCCAGTGTTCCATAGACACACCAATGCCCCTTGGCAAATAGAGGTATTTGTGATCCTAGTTCTATCGTTCCCTTCATACCTATGTTTCTGTCTGCCTGTCCATCTGTCTCCCCCCATCTCTTTCTCACTATGTATATTCCTAGACTGCCTGCTGGCCCCAGAGTGCCAAGCTTAGCATCCATGGCGCAAGCCAGCACTTTGAAAAAGTGCAAAGCTGCAGACCAAAGCGGCTTAGAGAGGCAGTGCACACAGAGGCCTCAATGTGAGTCTCTTTTATTGCCACAATCACCCTTGCTCACCCGGCTCTCATGCTCCCAGCAGGCTGTGCTAGAAGATACCGGCGTGTGATCACACCTGACAGAGAGCAGGACAGCGCACAGGTGCCCTGGAGCTCTACGGGAGCGCAACAAGCTCAGCGTTGATCTCAGGCTACACTTTTACATTTTGAGTAATAGGCTGTTGACAGATCCAGTCTGCACGAAAGACTGATGCACCATCACAGCTGCAACAGACAAATTGCTCACATAACTCTGATTTTGCTCTCAGGGCTCAACTTTAACCATGTCCCCACAAAGTGCATGAAGTTTATTGCACACTGTGCTTAAAGTTTGTTATAAAGATTTATTTTCAGAATGGTAATTACTTGTGTATGACTGAGGAATTCTCCAGATAATTTGGTGCCTGAGGCATTTTGGCATGGTCAAGCTGGGAGCTCATTATGTAATTGGATTTTATTATAATTGAGGAATATCTCTCATTAGACAAAGCCAGAGAACAAACTCTAATGTTTTGATGGAGCACAATAAAAAAGTTTAATGGTAAAAATAAAATCATCCACTAAGTGTTCTCAAAAGCACTGTTTAAGTCTCCGTATCTAAATCATGCTGTCTTTATTTCCTGCTTAATGTTCTTTATGCATGCACTACTGGACCAACAACTTGTCATTTTGTTTTCCAGACTGTCAGATGAAGGTAGTGTGACAGACTGGAGAACCTAAAGCTAGTTAGCTGAGTATCATAGTAATGGACCAGATGGTGTCATCATCTATCCATGAGCTCATTTTTACAGAAACAAATGTGTTTTTTGGGTCACAACTGCTTCCAGCTTAGGTCATGTGTGTCTGCTCTGAAAGAGACGTGAGGTCATTAGAGCGGGGTTATACTCAGAGGGAATGGGGTTTTTATCTCTGGTACACTTCTTGTGTTTGGAAAATGGGACTAAGCACTTCTTACATGGTATGGAAAACGTAAAGGTAGAACTCACAGAGCTAATGTATAATGGGAAAAGAGTTTGGTTTTCAAAGTCATTCCATAAATAGACTGTCACTCTTGTTTTTCTCTTTGTGACAGATGCTGGATAGATTCTGTCCACTATTGCAAAAGAGATAAAAATTGCCCAGTGACCTGAGAAAGTGTTATTTTTTTAAGGTCACAAGAGTCATTTCCACAACAGTTCCTCTCAAAATACTTTCTTTTTTTTTTTTTGTCAATAGATGTGCGTCATGGAAAGGCTGGTCAACAATCAGAGGAAAACTGCTTCCCCATCTATTAAACTACAACTGGCAATTACTGCCCTTCAGACTCTAACAATAACATCTTAATCTTAACCCTGGTCTGAGTCACCAGACACAGAATGCAGGTATTACGCTGCCATTGGCTATCCATTTTAATGGCGGCGCTCGTCTCTCTGTGTGCAAATTTTCTGTTATTTTGAGGGAAAACTGCCCTGTCCTTCGTTTAGCTCTAACCACAATGATTGGTTTATAGAAATACAAACAAGCCAGAGCAAATTTTCCCCCAGAGCAGGATGACACCAAGGTGCAGGCGGACTATTAGGCCATCTGAGTGAGACTACCTTAACCCTACTTGTTTGTTAATGTGCTGTGGTGATCATCATTTTAAACAACCCAACGGAGACACGACTACCAAACTAACAATTCAGTCCGAGTTGTGCATTTTCAAGCTCAGGTGGGGCAAGACTGACATCCTTTAGTGGACTGGTTACGTTGGCGTGATGCTGGTTTGAGCCAGACTATGTGATTTGTAGCTTTTAATAAACAGAAAATAGGATATTCGATTAAAAAGCCAAAAAAAAAAGTACAACTCTGTAATTTTTTTAATGGAGAATAATTCTCACAATTGTGCTATCAAATTTTCCCCCACATTTAACATGCAGAGAGGGCTGTAATTTAATAAAGACACGCAGGAGACATGTCTGTTGCACTTTTTCCAGAGCCAGTATTGGTACTCTCCATTTTTTTATCATCTCAAAATAAATATATATTTTTTAAATCCGCACGTACTTGGACCACATGTAAACAGCAACCACTCAAGCTCCCAGTCCCTCTTCCAACTCCCTCTTCCCTCCTCTCTCTCTCACTCTCATTCATTCTGATTCAAACAGCCAGCCAGCAGCTCAGAATCATCCAAATTCAAAAGCTGAAAATGTCCAAACCCTCCAAATTACAGAGAACCAAGGATATACAATTTTTTTTTTTTTTTTTTAGAAAAAGACCGAGTGGAGGTCATCATTGATTTCTTGCCCCTAAATATTTAGAGCCAAGCGCTGCATATTTCTGGTTCTGGTGTTGAAATGTAACACAGCAGAACGTACTGTGAAGCATTAGGAGGAGGAAGAAGTTGGGATGTATTACAGGCAGCAATGTCACTTTTTACAGTGAGAGCTGCGGTTTTAGGCTTTTTTTTCCTTGCAGTTCTTAAAAGAGACTCTTCCATAATGAAAATTGCAGAGTTCAAAAGCCTCAGTTTGTGTGTCTTTAGTCAGCGGCGGTGCGTACACACACACACACACACACACACACAGAGCTCGGCAACATCACAAATCAACTTTAGTGTGTGTTTTGCTTCTTTTGCTCCTCTCCCGTCTCGCATCTGTTACATAACATATTGAAATGTCTGTCAAAATACGGCTATTAATGTGACTCAGGCAGATCTGAGAAACGTCTCCGATTAATGCGGGAGTCTTACGGCCGTGTTGTTCAGGTGTCACTGCGTGCGGTTTGGAATTTTTGCAGAAACATTAGTAGACCCACTGAAGTCCTGTTTGTCGCCTCCAGCTGGCTGTGTGTCAGATTCTTTCCTTTGACTTTAATAAACACCTGCAGCTTCACACATTTCTTCCCTACTGGTTCATTTAAAGGGTCAGTTCGCTACTTCTAGTCTCCACTCAGGAAGTTTATTTGTGTTAATTAAATTGAGTTTCCATCCAAAATATGATCACGTAGAATAACAATGTGCACCTCATGTCACCTCCCCAGCCCCACACCGGTCCCTTCAGTGTCTCCGCCTTACAGCCGGCGTTATCTGAAACTACAGCCAGAGCACTGCAGCGTCCACACCGCAACGCGCGCAGGAGTTAGTATTTCCACTGAGGACAGAGGCGGTACTCTCTCAGGCGGCTGCACAGGCCACGGTGGCGAGCTCTACGCTGATTTTCTGTCAGTCTGCGCAGTGCAACTTAAATTAAATTGAATCTTGACCCAAATATGTTGACCTCCACAACTTGCGTCCAATGGGATCCTGGCAGTGATGGAAAGTGGAAGTTATTCCGTATTTAAGTGGAGAAGAATAGCGGACAAGTTAATTTTGTGTGTGTCTGAATTCCCAGAGTTCCCTTTGATCCCACCGGGGGCTTCGGTAAAAACCCCGAGCCTCGCAGAACGCATCAGAATGGATGGAGACATTGTTTTGTGCTGCACAACACTGTGCAATCTATTCGTTCTTTATTCTGAAACCACCTCAAGGCTAAACTAACATAAGCCTTAAGCTTTTGTAACACAACAACAATGGCCTTAGATTTAACAACTTAGCTGAGGTTGCTCTGCATTTTAAAGTTGCCGAGGGTGCAGGTGTGACTCCTTAAAACTGAGAAACAACAGGCAGCATACAGACAAAAGTTAGTAAATGAAAGGTGTCTACGTGATTTATTTTATTTTATACTGCATGTAGATTGATTGAGCCCATAATCAAAGGAACTTCTTTAAGTCCACTTGTACCATTTCCATTTAAAAACTCCTGACAGTTATTGCTTCTCTTCATTGAATTGCACAAAATGCTTCCACTGCTACAAAATGCAGAGTACGACTCATTCTGTCTGGTCTCTCGCAGTGTGTGGCCTAATTTTTTTTTCATAGCACATCATATTCACTCTCACGCCACCTCAGGGAAGAGGAATCAAACTTTTTTTTGTGAGACAGGCAGACGTATAAACTTGGAGCTAAAGCGAGAGTCCTGCCTGAAGTGATGCCCTGCTCGCACAGAGGTAGCGAGGCTGAAATAGGGGAGGCACAGGAGGGGCTGCTGCTGCTGCTGCCGCCGCCGCCGCGCGTGGGAAGAGGAAATTCAGGTAAAAGTTGCCCAGAGGAAAAGTCTTTTATGCCGTGGCCGAGTGGAAGCATGCAAGATTAACTCTACTATCCCTGCTTCCTCAAGGCTGCCATCAAGGCCCTTCTGTTGGACAGCATGAGGAACAGCTGTTACTTCATCAAAGCCTACCGTTCCGGATTACCTGGGTGCTTCTGGGTGCATGTGCGTGCGTGTTTGTGGGCGTTTAAGCGTGTCTTGCAGGAGGGGCGTATGGCGATTTCTCCCACGTTTGCACACTCTCTTTGTTTTATTGCCCGTGCACCTCCTAATGACCACAGTTTTCCAGCTGACAGGATGTTCATACTTTTTTTTTTTTTGTTTTGGACTTGTGGGCTGTTTGGACTGAACAGGAGGTCAAGTGTTATCGAGTTAAATCAGAAAGTCTGAAGACTTGCGCGTCACGGCGTCCGTAGGCGTCTGAAGGTGCACTTGTGTGCGAGTGGGTAGATGTGTGGGAGTGTACTTGCCAGTTCCTTCCTTTACTCTGGATGATTCTTTGTTTCTTACAAACAAAAGTAAGGAGTGTTACTTGAAGTTGAAAATGCCCAAAGGTCCCCGCTTGAAGGAAGAAGAGTGATCTTCTTCTTTTTTTTTTTTTGAAGATCTTCCACAAGCAAGAACGATTTTACATTGATGTGATTAACTATCAAGTGAATGCCTCAAAACACAGGCTCCAAGTTTTCTGTATAAACAGATGGCATTTCTCCACTGCCTCAAACAGATTCAGGATTTTATTGGTATTTAAATAGCAGCGGCATATATCCATGGTAGTATGGCTTTATTGGATGTATTTCAGATATGATAGTGTGTGAATCATCAGCTCTACTGAGAGCTAAGGACGGGGGCTTATCCCTCACAGCGGCATCTCTCAAATTCTGATTAACCCAAGGTCAGGTTAGCCAAACATTTGCATCGGTGCTGCAAAACCTCATCAATAATTCCATAGCATGGCTTATCTGTCTGGGTATTCTATTATGCAGGCCTTTTTTTCATCCCAGCCTGATTCCCAGCTTTTTGGTTTGGTTAAACATTGTTTTTTTGTACTGTCTCCACCTGGCCCTCTGGCTCATTATACAGTTAAATGAATGCAAATGATGATAGTTTAGGCATGATAGCACTTTCTCTTCAGCTATATTCCAAATAACTGTGGCTGAGCGCTTCTATATTCTTCTAAAGTTGGCAAATATGAGCGCCGCGAGTCGTGACACAGCGCATCTCGGCGCGGATTATTAATTGTTTACCAACTTTTATTGACAGTCGGCGTTCCTCTGATCGACGCCGTCCCTGTTCAGACCCGCGTTGGTGGAACTGTTGCTTCAACAGGTGAAGCTTGTCACAGTTCTTGCAGGATGCAGGCTAACCTTGGAGGCACACGGAAATAAATAAATAAAAAATAAATAAATAAAATCTGGCAGTGTTTGAAAAATGTTGTGCCACGACAAGAAAAAAGTTTTAAAAAAAAGCAGACGATTCATTACGCATCACGTTCTACCAGGCCATCCTGTTACTGCGGAAGATCAAACTCATAAATATTGTCTCTTCTGGGACTGATGAAAAACAAACAGCCAATTAAAATCCAGCTTGCTGCTGCTGGTTCCTTCTCTTTCTCCAACCTCCATGTTTTCTCCTCTTCTTGTTCTATCTGTCACTCTGTGCAAGGTACAGCCAGGTTTGCAGAACAAGGTTGCAAAGGCATCTACTGTATATTTTTAATGATGAGGACCCAGGCAGCCTTGTCTGCCAAAGTCGTGCCTTTATGCATACCCAGTATGTTTCACAGGATCTCCCTCCTTCCTTTCTGAGGCTTATTTAAATAAACACCACACTGACATGCCCTCATCTGTCTGTTTTTGTTCAAATAATTTTGACTTTTAAATTTCGTGGGTTTGGCTGGCATGTCTCCTCAGCTCTGCTTCCAGGAAACACTGATGATGGCAGAATAGGACACGAAGCACAAGAAATCTGCCATCCCCGCTGTTGTACCTCGCTTTGAAAGGTGTATAGGGGGAAGCGGGAAGATGACATGTTGCTGTCACTGACGCGAAATGATGTCTTTGCAGATCAGCCCCGTAGTCACGCTTGTGTTGTGACCGCTCAGGTTCGAACGCTCAAACACTGGGAATCGCTGACAAAAAAGGCTATTTGAACATTGGCTCAACATAAGTCGGAGTTATAAAAAGCAGCATGGCATCGGGGCGAGAGACGGAGCCCAAATGAAATCCGGTGCACAGCCATAACCTTCTTTTTTTCCCTGTTTGTGGCTTCCTCTCCCCTGTGCCCATGCAGATTAACTGGACTGGTTTTGGCTACAAAGACATCTGTGACCTAAATGAGCTGCATGATTTTAACAACAACAGCAAAAAAAAAAAAGACAGGACATGTAAGTTCAAGAACTTAATTGGGTAGAAACACCTCAGTTCATCATAGTTCAGTTTTGTCTTCCCTTTGAGGGGCGCATATCTGAAGGGAAATCTATTTTTAACATCTCGTCTGGTATTTCCACGTACAAAACTTTAATTTCCTGCACTGATCTCTGCTCCTTTGCCATGCATGAATCTGAGATAAACATCATAACCTTCCAAATTCTCTCTCTCTCTCTCTCTCTCTCATACACATCTCACACTCACACAATGTCAGAAAGCCAAG
Source organism: Stegastes partitus (assembly GCF_000690725.1). NCBI lineage: Eukaryota > Metazoa > Chordata > Actinopteri > Pomacentridae > Stegastes > Stegastes partitus. The sequence goes on from NW_007578986.1 coordinate 87,594, forward strand.
CTCAATTACAATCTTTTCAGCGTGCTGCCGATATTGCTTTCTGAAGAGCGAACACAGTCCATTAAGTTCCATTAAATGAGCGCAAAATCAAATGCACTTCAGTGTTTACTTGGCTCTTTCTAATTGAATTGTGTGACAATAGCATGAATTAAGCAAAAAAAACATTTCCCAAGGAAGCATTTTAATGTCTAAATCAGGCAATTAAATACCATCAATAAGTGTTAAGGGTTAAGTTTCTGGCTTCTGTCCAAAACATAAATAAATAAAATCAACTGCCTTGGTTAAAGTTTTATAAAAGTTTCAGCCAAGGTTAAAGGAGAGGTAATTGGAATGCTAAAGTCCCCTTCACATGCTTTGTGAAGAAAAAAATATTTAATTTTTCATACTGCAATGGCACATTTGGTTTTTATTAAAGAGCATTCTTTATTTCACAGCTTTTCAGAACAGCTGTCTCGGTCTTTGCCTTGACATTTCTTTAAGTAACTGTCTGGGGAAAGTGAACAAACTTCAGCTGCCCATTGATTAAAACCCTGTCATTTAAATAATGTTATATGATTTGTACTATATAATTAGGAAGTAAGAAAAATGCTTAAACCGGCTAAATAAATCCTGCTGTCATATACTTTTAACAATAAATCAGCAAATGTGTGATGATACACGCAGCTCCTCAAATTCGCCTTTTGATTATGTTAATCCACAGTTGGAGGACTATCAAGCTGCCGAGTGAGGACAGCAGTGCATCTGGGGTAAAAACCAGACGATCTGAGAGTCCCGTCTTATTGTTCCTCGAGATGAACCAAATTCGTTTCCCTAATAAAGTCGGTAGAAGTGATTCTGAAAGTACGATGGCGACAGAAATACTGTTCATACTGGTGCTCCTGTCAGTAAAAAAAAAGTAAACCTTTTGGCCTCTGAAGCTCCTCTCATCCTCCGTCGGTCCAGCAGTTAAATTATGCCAAAGCATTTTCTGTCTGCTTCAAGGCGAGAGCCCTGATTGCCTCATCACTGCCAGCCAACACTCTATGCCAAATACAGCCCTTATCTGAAATACTTGCCAATCAATCATAGGCACAAACTTTCCCATCTGATGGATGCTGGAAACCCACAGAGCGCATCCAGATGGTGTCAGAATTCAAAGCCGCTTCCCTGATCTCCATTTTAGGCTCGGCGCGTCTTGTCGCAGACTTGCCATTTTCTCGACGCGTTCCTGTCGTCGCATCTATCTGCTATTCAGCCTAATGACCATCTGCATGCGTCCTGGTCCTTTGAGGTGGCCCTGCTCCTTCGCTTCAGTTTTCTCCTTAACAGGCAAAGCGATGACTTGAATCTTTTTTTTTTTTTTTGTAGTCTGAAAATTCTTTCCGTGAATACAATTCCAAGGTAGATGGATGTTAAAAGAAGCAGAAGGTGTGACTGTTTCCTGACTGAGAGAAGAGGTACTCTGGGTTGTAGAGGCGCCACATTTTGCATTTGACACCAATCTTGTTAGAGCCTCTCATTTATGAGCTCCTGGTCTTGCAGTGCGGCTCAGGGCCTCGGGGCACAAAAAGATCTCCAACACACCTGAGCTTGGAATACACAAATACGGACGCAACCAAGCGCCTCTGCACAACTTATGCATTGTTTATCGGAAAGAAAAAAAAAGAAAAACAGGCCGATGTCTGTCCCTTTATGCAAACCGGTCATGTTTTTGAGGCATTCTCAGCTATTTTCCCCATCAAACTCGCCGTCCCCCTTTCAAAGCTTGTCAAGTCTGGTTAAGCAGTGTGTCAGGAATGAATAGACAGAGGCCGATTAGTTTGCCTTCTCTCTTCCTCACTGCTCCACGCAATCATCTCTTTGCCATTTCCAACATCTCCGATGACAGATAGATTGCTTGCAGCATTTCCTGTCCTCGTCGGATTCCCTCCGCCCCTCCCCTCATCCCGTCTTTTGGCGGTCGAGTGCCATGTGTGTTCGCCGTCCAGAAAGTTCTGCCAGTGAAGTGAAGGGTGTAAGACACTTGGCTCAGCGGGTTCTTGTTGGATTTTGTTATTTAATTCATTATTTTTTTTTCCTCACTTTTGTCCCCAGTGAGCTAATTTGAAGTACGATTTTGAAGAGTTGAATGGTTTATGAACATAGTCTCAGTACAGCATCCTTTGCTGTTCTCTCTCTCTTTTTTTTTTGTTGCTATCTTTTATTCTCAGCACTCAGATCTCTTGATGGGATTCTCAGTTCTAGTTATCACTGACAGGGCTCATCATTTGCCTGAAATCACTTGGAGTTTAGTCACAAGGTAGAAAACTTCCAAAAAAAAAAAAAAGTGAACTGCGAAGAGAAAAAGACAACACGAGGTGTTTCTCTGTCTGTCAGTCTCTGAAACCTTTCGCTCTTTTTGGATGAAGGATCCAGAAGATTCAGACGCCGTGACAGTCGGAAGTTTATTTTTAAGGTGTTGTGGTGAGACGCTGCACGGCAAACTCAAACAAGAATCTTGAATGTGTCTTCTGACCACATCGGAAAGCAGAGATATGATGTGTTTTATATACTAGAAGGGAGGGAAATAAGTAGCCAGCACCACCATTGAGCATTTCCACCTGCAGTATACCAAGGACAGTTGTAAAAAACACACATCCAGACTCATTCATACATAATAACAAAAAAAAAAGAATCAATCCTGTTACCTTACAGGCCAGGGCCTCCTATATCATTATCCTTCTTCAGTTCAAAGATGTACGGCTGAAATATTCCGATATTACAACTTTTGTGTAGCATAGAAAGCTTTTACGGTATCCAAGTAGAGTTGCAGTGTGTGTGCTGGTGTACTCCAGCAAGTGAGGTGGAAAAAGAAGACTTCATATATCTGCACATTCTGAAGGAGGTAATGGTGTAGAGTTACATCTGAGTTACATTTTAAGGCAGAACGAGGCTATTTTCATGGAAATAACCTCCCAAATATGTAATTTTTTGATACAAACTAATGAGTTTTTAGGGGTTTAATCAATGATCCTAGAGAGACTTTAAAAGCTGTCTGAAGGGTGAAAAGCCTTTCATTAGAAAAAGTAGAGCAAGACACGAGTGTCAGATATGGATGAAGCTGCACACACTTTTCAGACACTTCTGGCATTCATAGCGTTGTACAGAATGAAAATGATAGACATAATTGTGCGCGAAATTAAAGCAAACTCCAACACTGCCTACTTGCTTGCTTCTGCACACGTACCTGATTGCTGTCTGGAGTAAGGTTGCTTATTAGCAAGTTACAAAGAAAATTACAATTAGATTTGGTTTACAGATGCTATTTGTTTTGGTTCAAGCAAACTTGGCTGCATTAACCAAATGAGTAATACCAACATGAAATCAATCTCTGATAAGCAATGAGTTTGATGCATGAGTGGTTTGGTGGTATATGCACTGTTGCTCATATAGTTGGAATAGTTTTTGTTTTCAGACACATTTCTCTTTTTATTCCTATTTATAAAGACATCTGACCAGGTGCAATGATTACATACTGAGTCCCAGTTACCAGATGAAACCAATCCTGACTTTGGGATCTGACTGAAGAGTGGGACATCCTGCCCACTGACACCATAAACCAGCTGGTGGACATTATGCCACTATGTCTTAACACATTGATCCGTGTCAGGGGGACATTCTTATGCATGAAATCTCCTTGAATATGTGTTTCCTGTTAAATTGGCCAAGGCTGAAAAATTGAAACAAACCCCTTAATCCTAGTGTTCGATACCTCCAATTTAGTTTAAGCCTGAATACACAGTTTGCAAAAGTTAATTGCAGTTTAATGTTAACTGTGATATGTGTCGTATGTATGTTATGATGTCAATAAAGTTTTGAGAAGATACACACTTTATCTATCAAGAAAAAATCACATTGTCACAATCATTTTATGAGACAAACAGTATGTATACATTCAAATCAAATCAAACTTTATTTATATCACATTTTTCATACATATAGCAATGCAAAGTGCTTTGCAGCGTTAAAAACATTGTTAAAGAAAGAAAAAAAAGACAAGAAAATCCGTCCCCCCACCCTCCATGTATACACATACACATATAGCTACGCACACAAACGCACACACACACACACACACACACACTCTCTCACCACTGACTATAGGGAGACATGGCATGGCACTGAGACTCGCTATTGGGAGGAGTAGCAGACCATGACCACTGGGGGCGCCGACACCCGGACCCCCCCAACAGACAAGGGGACCCCCCACACCGAGGTGGGGAGCCCCCAAACCAGCCGGGCTGAAGGGACCCGCAAACAGCACCCCCAGCAGCAGACCAAATACAGCCCCCCGTGTGGAGGAACCCCCCTAAGGAAACACTGGAGTTGAAAACTAAAAACTTTAAAATATAAAAGGCCCTATGTAAGATAAAAGAGTAAAATACATGAGATAGTAAATAAATAAATGATAAGAGCATTAAGAATTTAAAAAGTCAATTAAAAGCCTGATTAAAAAGGAGCGTATTTAACCTTCTTTTTAAAATATCGACAATATCGATTCACGGTCTTGTGGTGATCAGCTAGTGAGCGCCGGAGTTTCAAGAAATCAAAAGTTAAAGCAGAGGTCTTTTGAGCTTGTGTCCTACTCCTTGTATTTTAACAGCCACTCATTAAAACTCAGTGATATTTACAGTAATTACACAGTAAACCTCCATTGCCACCTCCTTTTTTCAGGTCAGAGCTCCCTGAGAAACCAGACAAGGTAAATGCACAGTCAGTCACCACAGTCTGATTTACTCATGTGGATCCTGCATGTATGCAATAAATGATGATCCAAACCATCCCATCTGTTGATCCATACCACTTCTCTTGAGTGGTGTAGCTTGTTTGTGAAGAAAATTCAAAGTCAAACAGTGGATAAAATAAAGTATACCACTCAATCATTCCGTACACAAGTACCACATGGGGTCAGCACAACAGTGACACATTTTTTTTTTTTTTCTGCCTCCAGAAAAGTGAAAGTCAGAAAAATCAACAGCAGAGGGATACGCTCAGCAGTCAGTCCAGTGATGAGTAAGGCCTGTTTGCATTAGTATGAGCGCGCTCTCTTTTACACATCGCTTCTCATCTGGTGAGGCTAAAGCTCCCATTAGCTGCGTTACTGAAGCATGAGAGCGCAGGTAGACACATGCTGCACAGATATGCGGCGGCCCCTTTGAGAAGAGTCCGCTGAAAGCCTTGTCAAAAAGAATCTGGGACTCGGCGAGTCCAGCAAGACGGCGAAGATAATGAGTCCTCGCCGGCGACCACTGTTTCATTTGCTGATCAATAAGTCAGTCAATTAGCCAACTTACCCATGAATTACTATTTGCTGGTGTACATAGCGGCGCTTGTGACTGCCTGTCCTTCCAATCACAAGCACAAGGGTCATTTTAATTAAACATGGAAATTGCCCCCAGCTTCCTGCCTCCCCTCCTCCTCCAACCCCTCTTCATCTACGTCTGTTTTTGTACTCGTTACAGCCGCGCTCGCCGCCATTGACGTGCAAATTGGCTCCATCTCGATCATCTCTCTCTTGTTGTGTTCCTTGCCCACTGCTCATTAAATCGCAGTGTACCCAACTCAGGGAAGGAAAAAAAAAAAAATCTACTAAGGCTCTGATAGGCTGCTAATGTTTCCACATCAAGTGTCATTAATCACACTTTGAGAGCACTAAGCGACAAAGTTTAGCAGCTTCAGTGTGCTTAGGGTCAAGAGAACTTAGATAATAATGCCTGACAGGTCGGTTTAGGTTGATGGTTAACCCTTCAGCTGCTAGTAATTATCCAATGACTTTAGCTTGCTGCCGTGCATACTAATTTCTTACGCATCGACTGCTGAAAAGTTTTATTTTTTTTTTGCAAACAGGCTGTGAGGAATACAATAATGCGGCACAATGTACACAGATTTCCGATGTAATCACAGGTTTATAAATATACAGCATTAGTGTGTAAGTCAGCAGAAAAGTGGAGACATATCTGGCAGCATTAAAAACCCATCATCTTTATTGCTTCATGAACGTTATTTTCATTGAAGCTTGCAGACAGGAGGGGATCCTTTAGCTCGCTATCTTTTAATAACGTCATCCCTTCCGTTCCTTGTGTGAGTTTTCGCCGCTCACCTTGCAGAGGTTATTTAGTTTCATTAGCGCCGCAAAATAAGCAACAGCCTAAAGATTTCCATTAAACTTCGATTGTCGCGTGTGTGTGTGTGTTCTGCAGATTTTAATGTCGTTAAAGACGAGCGTTCGGCGGCACGACTGTCAACGTCTATAATTGATTTTTATCAATTCCTCTGGGGTCGAATAAATCTGTTAAACTGGAACACAACAACAAAGAAAAAAAACAAACCTGATTATGCAAACTGCACAAAAATCGCGTTAATAATATTCATGAGATTAGGACGATTCCTACAAATGTTCATCTCTTCATCCACTATAGACAGAAAAATTAAATTGACCTTTGAATGGGCTCAGTACGCCACAGAACAACAGCAGCGCCTAATGGAAGTCAAGCGCGACGTATCTTTTGGCGATTTTTTTTAGTTATTTATTGACATGGCATTTTGATTATATTCCTTGTATCATTTTTTTTACTTCGTGCAAAAAACGGTAGCCAACACAATTTCTTCTTCGCTAGAGGGATTGGCAGTATCCTAAAGGTTAGATCAGTGGGCTTGTAGCTTAAATGTCACCGTTTGAATCCTTGATCAGGTCCGTTATTGAATATGGATCAGTTTTATTGTCCGGCTTTGACAGTCAATGGCTCCTCTTTTCCTACAGCGACGCAATAAGTGCAATGTCTCGGACGTAAAGTGCCTTTTCTTTTATCGTCCTCTTGATTTATCCATTTCAATATTGTGTTAATAATGTTTTAGTGCTTTAATTCTTTATTTAAAGGTGTAATGCTTCCCAGAGTCCCTGTTTCTGTCAAACCAATGAAGCAGGGCGTGTAGTCTCTGCTGAAGAGTTTTCATTAGACGGGGCTCATGTGGAGTTTTTCTACTGTCAAAATGTTGTTGGAGAGATTTTTTTCCACCTTCGCTCCAGACAGTGTGAGAGAAGTACAATCCACTTTTTTTTTTCTTTTTTGGCATGAAACACATATCAGTCAAACTTTAAACCCTGGATCAGCTGGGAAAGTTGGGAAAACTGAATCATTAATGCTTGGCAGCAGTCGGTGAGCTTAGCGGCGTTGGCTTCAAGCATGACGGACTCAGGTTAAATTCTTGGAGTTGAGCTTTCTCTTTGTATGTTGCATGCTCTCGCATTTCTTTTTTTTTTTAGGAATCAGTCCAAACCTTTGCAGGTCAGGTAGATTAAAGAGTCTAAACTGTCTACTGATGTGTTGCATTTGTGTTTCTAAATCCTTAATTGACAATAAAATTCAGTCCAGGACATTTCTCAGGTAACTGAACAAATCTGTCCAGTTTTAAACGGTTTGTAGTCAATTTTGCTGTCAAGTGACAATGAATTGTGCATACTAATAGGGATCCAGTGCCTCTGCTCGAGCCCACAACCAGTCTCGACTTCCATGACTCACTCAAGTGAAAATCCAGCCATAAATCTTTTCAAACCAAATAAACCGAGCCTTTGCAATGTTAAATGTTAATTATGCATTAAGATCAGCACGGAGGCGTCATTTATATTTCTATTCATGTGTCAACTAGTCTTAATATGAAGATGCATGATTCCGCAGGCTGCCACTAATTGCTGCTACACCGGTGACTTTTCACTGTTTTTTCTTTGTTTCTCGCCGCATTTCTTCTGGATATTCTGAAATTTTTTTCCATCTTCTTAAATCACACACGGACAAGCCCCCGAGGTGTGGCAGTAATTTTAACGCTGCCTCCTCTGAATCATTTCTGTTCCCCGACAACTATAATCTCATTTTATAGCAGCTGTCGGTCTGTTTTATTAACATTATTTATTATCCAACTATGTGCCAGTGGAGTTTGCATATAGCCTCATGGCCATTAAATGCGGTTCTCGCTCCTTTAATCAACATTAACCACAGGGGGAGGTACTGGAATTGGCATCTTTGAACGAGGTATTTATGCAACCGACACAAAAGACTTAATGTGAAATCAATTTCCTTCTTCTTTTTTTTTTTTTTTAACTGCACCTTCACGCAATCAGTGATGTAAATAGGAGAATTATTAAAAAGAAGTGTGATTTATTGAACAGCCCGCGCCGGTGATTGAACGTATAACTCGACTCGGTTTAATAAACATAAAAAGTGATTGAATAATGACTGCATTCCAGTTGAAACAGGTGAATACCATCTTGGCCTGAGCGACACCCTTTTTTTTTCATCTTTGAGACCAAAAAAAAAACTTAGAATCTGAAACACTTTGACTCTTTGGGAAAGTTTCCCCGAGAACGAGTTCATGCGAGAGAACAGAGTCGTCAGTCACACTCTCACTCTGTCAGCGTTTTCCAGCAGTGACAGCGGTAACTCCAGACGCTTTGACAAGACTTTACGGTTCACGGTTCATTTATCTGCACTGAAGACATCAGCCATGAGCTCATTATCAGTCGTTATTAATTAATTTCCTCCGGTGCAGCAAACACGTGCTTTCACAAACTCCTGCAGGTTAAACTGGGTCAAACAAAAACACCTTTACTGCTGACTGCTGATCACGATCGTGGCAACATTACGGCTAGAAACAACCCACAATTCAACACGCTCTGTAGGATACCGTACCGCTCTCTCCGTTCTAACAGAAGATCTGATGTTGTGAACCTCTACTTGACTATTTATTGCTGAGCTGCTGTTACTGAAAAACGTCCTCTTTCAATTTGAAAATGTCATGGACTCTGAAGGAATTATCGTGAGAAAATCAAACGTTTATTTGAAGTCTGAAGAACATGAGGGGTCCGATGTTGGAGAATAAAAATAAAAAGGAGCAAAAAAAAATTGTGTATGAAGCTTCGGGGACATATAGTGGGAACTTTCAAAGAGATCTTTTGCTGTCAGTTTGATTCTTTGATGATATGATCATTTTCAGTAAACCCTTGTTCTTCTGTATTGTAGGTTAAAACGGGAAAATGTTCTGTAGAAGGATTAGCAACGTCCCTCATAGTCTTTAAATCGCAAACACGTTCTGTAAATACATTTTCAGTGCGTTCCTTCAGAGGAAGCTTTGGAGTATCCACCATACATTTCACATCCAGTGAGCAGAGACGGCAGAGAATGTTGTTGTTTAAAAAAAAGAAAGTTGTAATGGTTTAATTAACCATTCAGATTTGGGATAGTAATTAAAATAGCACCTATTCAGGATCTGCAGAACCAGGTCAGCTCCTGAGACGTTCATCCCAGAGAGTAAAGCCTTATCTCCGCCCGCCCAGTGGCTTTGATATCTCGGCAGCATTTTGGACATAAGATATAATTCCTTATGGAAGATGAATTTTGGTTCCGGGGTTAAAGTCTGAAAAAAAAAAAAAGGTTTGATATTAGTTTGGCTGAAAGGGAGAAGTCAAGGTCTGCAGGTAAATAATGTTGGACTATAATCCTGCTTGTGTGCACTTTTGAGATTTTGTACAAATCTCACCACATTTTAATGATAGAGAATATATTCAAATGAAATCCAACAGTGGCAGTTTGATGGATTTACTTAAAATATACAATACAGCAGCAACCGGTCTGCTAATTCATGAGCTGATTGACGGAACATTATTATTACCGCTTGTCACTTTCCGAGCAGAAACGCCACTTATGCCGCGGTCGTAGCTTCTCGAATGTGAGGATTTGCCGAGCGTCATTTTTCGATGGCATCTATGGCGACGGGGATAATTGCAGGTGTGTTTTTGAACCTTTGCTTTCTCAAGATCCAGACAGCGTTCGCCTGTGTGACACCTGTGTCAGTCAGCTGTCAGGAGCCGTCGCCATTCAAAGTCAACACACATGAAAGTGTTGCAGCGGTTCTTATGAGCTTAAAAAAAAAAAATAACAAGGGACGCTTAGCTGGTTGGTGTTGGATGTTAATCTACGGCAATTGGGAGCTCACTCGAAGAAAAGGAAGTATGGCAAGTCTTTTCCGAACGGTTCAACAAGTGTGATCTATAGTGCAACTCACACAATTTATATTACAGCATCAGTCACACTCCCGTGACGACTTGGCTGGTGGCTGCAGTTACCCGCAGCGCCAGTCGCATCACTCGTGAGTCTTATTTCATCATCCTGCCCCTAGATCCTTTCATTTTTGTTATGTGATTTTTTTTAAAATAGCAAGATGATGCCAAAATGTCCATTTTTAAATTGGACAGATTGACCAACACATAGATTACATACTTCATTCAAGTAGCTCACTGTAACAAAAATTTTGCGCATTTTATCTACTGAGAAATAGTAAGGCAGCTTTTTGCATCACTTTATCACATAGATCAAACAAGAATTGTCTTTGTATGTACAACATTCATTTTACAAGTTGGCTTAACTTACATTTGCAAGTAAAGTCAACTCACTTTTGCTAATAAAGTCAACTTACATTTACAAGTTAAGGCAATTTACTTTAGCAAGTAAAATAAGCTTGCCACAATTGAGTTGCCTTTGTTTGCAAAAGTAAGTTGACTTTAATTGTAAAATGAATATTGTACAAACAAAGACTTCTCTTGTATGATCTACGGGATAAAATGATGCAAAAAGTTGCCTTACTTTTTTTAAGTAGATAAAGCTCCATATTTTTATCAGTGTATCAGAAACTGTAGGTCTACACTGACAGCGAGGCTTCCACAGACTGGAACATCAGTCCCCATGAGGGTCTGAGCGCTCTATATTTGACCCCAGTTATGTAACACACACATGTCACCCTATACAAGCAGTGGTCAGCTTTAACCTGAAAACACTGAACCACTTCAACACGTTTTTTTTAGAAAATGGAGAAGAAACAGATCGACGGCTCACGAGTGGGTTTGTTTTTACCAAAGCAGAAAAAGGGATTCATGTCTTCTGATGTGTGAAATAAACAGCAGAGAGGGGGAAAAAAAATGTTACTCTACAGCCAGGTGTGTTGAAGAGCATGTTGGGATGATCCGGGATGACGGCACACTGTCACAGCTTGTGATTGTGCACCGCTATGTCGCCACAGACAGCCAGTTTGTAGTACTGTAAATGTAAATACATGGACCTTCTTATCATTTCATCAGTGGGTCAGCGCTGTGCTACCCATTCCAGTGACAGATAATGACTTAAGACGTTCATTTAAATGAAAATCTGAACGTTTTGGGCTGTTGTTCAGGCAAAACAATCACGCACTGCAGGCTTGGAATAAAATGCAAATTGCATTTTTTCATTATCTTTGCAACGTTTTCTAGGTTGTGGATCTTTGCCCTGAGATTATTGACACACACAATTGTGTAAATAATTACGTGTCAAGACCAGAGAATGGCTGAGCCGGTGAATGTTGTCGTCCTAAATGGAATGGATCCCCAAGTTAAGGAAGATTCAAACTTTCAATTTAGAACTTGGGGCTGCAAGGTGGTGCAGTGGTTAGCACTGTTGCCTCACAGCAAGAGGGTCGCCAGTTCGCGTCCCAGTGGAGTTTGCATGTTCTCCCCGTGCAGCATGGGTTCTCTCCGGGTTCTCCGGCTTCCTCCCACACAGTCCAAAAACATGTTGAGGTTAATTGGTGATTCTAAATTGTCCGTAGGTGTGAATGTGAGTGTGCTTGGTTGTCTGTCTCTAAGTGTAGCCCTGTGATAGACTGGTGACCTGTCCAGGGTGTCCCTTCCCTTCACTCTGAGTCAGCTGGGATAGGCTCCAGCCCCCCCCATGACCCTAGTGAGGATTAAGCGGTGTATAGATAATGGATGGATGGAACTTTGTGTGTTAAGAAAAACTCCTATTAAAAAGATGGGCTGAGAAATTAGAATGTCTGACATACTGCCTTTCTGTTGGGTTTCTCCTCAAACTAAACACGCTGTATTTGTGGCATATTTCAATTCTTCTGATGTTGCTGAAGTTCCCTCTGGTCCTGCGGAGGCCATAGATGACACAGCACATCTCCGCATATTAAAATCTCTTTGGCAATTATAATTTTTTTCTGTATCAGCTCAAAAGATTGAAAAGGAGGGTATCAGAAGCCAAACTCACACACACGCCGAATATTACCCGGTTGCTCCCATGGACACTAAATCCTCCTCAAGCAGTGGCTGAAAGCTATCAGGTCAAAAATAGGACAATCTCCATAAGCATCAATCTGCGATGGATGAACTTAATTTTGCGCAGTTCTAAATGTGCCCTTTGAGACAAAGCACAAGAATAACTGAGAAAATGAGACAGACTGCATGCAAGCAGAAAATTGCCTGTGAGATAAAGAAAATATGAGGAGGGGGGGAAGAAAAAGGACAGGGAGGAGAAGGAGTCGCTGTTAAAGCATGAGAGCAGAAACAAGGAGCTGACAATAGGGAGTTGTGTTCTTTGCCGTTATTTACTCCAGTGCACTCAAAACTGAATAAGTCTTGCCTCATCACGCCATCTGTTGTAATGCGTTTCCCTGCCTCATCTTTTTGTTCTCCTCCTCAAATAATGACTCCTGTCTGCACAAACACCTAACATAAACGCTGTGAGGTAATAGTGGCAAAACAAGGCTGCCAGCATCCTCAAGAAGAATCCTTCCTCGGGTGTCGCGCTCGGGTCACCGTGCGAAAATGTTTTGGCGTTCGGCAGCTTCTCGCCGCGATTTTTGGTAACGCCGCTGCAAGTGAGATTAATATGTTCCCAGGTAGCCGTGATTGCGCCGCCTGCCCTGCAGCGGGCCACGGCAGCCGAGAGGATGATCCCGTAAACAAAACTGCTTTTTCCAACTCACCGCTTCGCTGGTTCTCGATGAAGCAAAGCACGAGGCTCGCGATTACACGCGTTCCATACGTGCACAGCAGGGAGCGGCGGGGTGAAAACCTGACTTTACATCACTGTGAGGAAATAAGTGCAGACGCAGTCGTTTTCATGCGTGTGAATGTGCTCTTCATGTAGTCGAGAGCTACAGTCTGAAGTGAATTAAATATTTAGATGTGAAGGAAAGTTTGAGGTGACGCCACGTGTTCAGTCCAGAGCAAACAGAGCCACCGAACAACATTTCTGAAATCCAATTTTCCATTCAAGAGGGGTTAGAAGACATATTTCTCTCTCCAAGGATAATTCAGCCAATTTTCAAAGTGGATTTTTTTTTCTTAAATTTTTGATACCATGGCAATTAATTCTGTTAAAAAATTCAACAGATCACCGTAAAGCTTGACTTAGCCTCTTCAGCAGTTGGACCCAAAAAAAAGATTAAAACACGTCCTTCCAACAAAATAATAATCACAGAAGAATAAGACCTGGCTTCAACCGATTTTCAATTATCCATCGCCTGGAGTTGGAGCACATTGCAGTATTGGATATGTGATTTTTAACAAGCTGAACCGCTCTCGTCCACTAATGCTGCGTTCACTGGATGCTTTGTATTCCGTAAATACAAGCTGCATGACTTTGGAGACTGTCAAGAGGTAATAACAAGTAGGGGATGTTTTGTTTTTTTTGCAAACCCTCATATCTGCCACCTGAGAAACAAATTCAGGCACCGTGGCAGCACAAGCAATGAACACAGCAACTAATCCTCGTGTCACTAGTCCACGGTGTTCAATTATTTTAATTAGTGAATAATTAATTGTAATGAAAGTTAGTCTCACATTAATTTAGCGTAACACTGTTCTAACAGTAACCCTGTGATAATTGTTCTGTCACAGCTACTTTAAGTTATGGACAACTGCAGTACAGGTTTACAGAGAGCACATGCATTCATCAGGCTGCTGCTTACAATACTTTCACATGATGGGAATGTTTATATGTGCTCTGTAGGTTTATTTAAAGGGCCCCTTTGATGAATATTAAATCCTTTTTTTTGTTAACATATCTTTAATGTTGTTTTTTTTTCTTTACTACTGGTCATATGATAGACAAAATAATCAGTCAACACCTCAACAGGAATTCCTCTTTAAAGCTGCAGTGTAAAGACCATAGACTGTATAAAAGATGGACGTAGCAACGGGCCCTGAAAAATGAAGCCAACCCGGAAGTGTCAAAAACCTGCGTCCGCGAGCTGCTGGCTCCAAAAAGCCCTGGCTCCCATAGACTTGAATTGGAAAAGAAGTGATCACAGATCACGAAATACCGCATTCCTACAGCTCAGGATTTTTTTTCTTATTAGTTTTTATCGTCAAATCCAGAGATCAGGTGGCCAATCTGAAAATAAATCAATACTGAATTTTTAAAAAATCATCAACATTTTGTGGGACAAGGGGCGTGGCTGGCTTGATTGTTGGCATTGACGATGCAGACGAAGCGAGCAGAAGGCGGTAAATGTGGGCGGGCAGAGAGGGCCTGCCTCTCAATCCGTCTGACCAATCGCTGCTCCTATGGCTCCGCCCCCCTCCGACGATTTTGGCGTCACTGGCTCCAAAAATCCAAGATGTCAACCAGGAAGTAGCAAAACCCTGGCTTCATTTTCTCAGTGCAGAAACCAACGGGTGACGTCACGGTAGCTACGTCCATCTTTTATACAGTCTATGGTAAAGACAACAGTTTAAACTTGCAGACTGGAGATTTCCGTTTTTTTCAGAGTACTTTTATAGCTCTACCATGCATGGCTGAATTACTCCAGTATGACAACGTACCATTGTTCAGTGTAAAGTAGTTCTAGAATCGTATATGTAGTAATCAAGGTGACAGAGGCGAGGACTTCATAGACACTCTACAGGAAGCGACAGTGTGTTTACATGGAAGCCATTTTAAAAGAAAAGGGAATGGATTGTTTCCATGGAAAGAAAAACTTATAAATATGTAACTTTGATACTCAGAGATGACTTTTTAGGGGTTTAATCAATGAGTGGAGAAGGACTTTATGAGTGAGGAAATTGAAATATAAAATGTTTATGGATAATTCTATCCAGCAAATCCAGCTGTGCAGTAAAATGAACATTAAAATTAAATGTTCCCTGTGGGGGTTTTTAACCTCTACCAGCACTTTGAAGAAAAGTTTTACAAGTAGTTTCTCTCTTTGTTTAGTTTTTGTTTATGAGGATGGAAATGTTGGTTTCATGTAGTTCTGATGGTCAACAGTTGTTGGCAGTAAGGAGCAAAGAATTCAACTTATTGACATAGCGGTAATTCACAACTTATGTCCTCTCATAGCTCTTCACATCATAAGGTGAAGACGCTACGGATTTATCACAGAGAACCCAACAACCCAAAGTTCCGTTTGGACTCCCCTATGAGCAGACCGTGGAAAGCAACCAAGTAGAAGTAAACATGGATGCAGGGTTTAAATTAATAAATAATCATCCCTGCAAAGGTTTTATGAATAAGGGACTTTAAAATCTGGATGCCATATTTCTACTATATGTTTACATAACAGATCGTTGTTTGCTGATCTATTAATGTTCAGAATCTTCTATGTTGCTCCTTTTAAAGTGTTAACCTGCAGCCACTTTGGCCACCAGATAATTGCACATTGGATTTCCCTTTGTTTCCCAGTATTCTCCTGAGACAGTTGCTTTAACATGCTCATTGCATTACCTGACTGGGAGCCGGTGAAATAAGACCACAAGCGCCAAAGAAAAGGTCGTTTTTTGGTGAGATACCATCTGTCTACAACGGTACATTTACCAGTGAAATGCAACAATTTTGTGTTATTCTCAAAAAAGGTGTTTTCTGTAGATCATCTGGGTTGAACAAAAGCCACCATAAGTTACTGTTCACACCCGACCAGGTAAGACTGCAGTTCCATCTCTCACTGTACCTCACTTAGGTTGTGTTTTACCTTTTGATTTGGTAAAGAATCTTGTTTTAATTCTTGCTTCAGAATCCACATAGTTTTGCTTTGATGAAAAACATCTTCTTTTTTCTTACCTTCTTTAACCTTGGTTGTAGCCATTACAATAGAGCAGTGTGCAGTCATAATGTGGGGTCACAGGGTTAATGTGGCTGTCAATAGAAAAACGAATATATTAAATTCTTTTGTCAGTAAGTTTGAAAAACATTTTTTTCATAGCTGACGGCCTTTGAGTGTCTGTCCTGTTAGTGTCTCATCTCTTGAGACAAAACAGTCCTTTTTAAAAGCTGCACACTTGCAGGGCCTTGGTTGTACAAACAAACACTCTTGAGCAAATTCTAGTGTTTCTTTGAACGAGAGTTTAGCTCCAATCACAATGATTTCTCCACTGATATGCAATTATGTATTTTTCTCCTTTCTGCAGTCGAGGCTACCTCGCTGTAACAATTCAGACAAAACAAACAAACTTGTGGACAGAAATGACTCCTCTGCTGTGAGAACAAAAGAAAGCCATAGCATGAGCTCAGTAAAGGCTCATTATTTCTGTGTGGGGTTATAAGCAGGGAAATGGAGACAGCTGCAAATGGAAGCGCATACAGCAGCAGACACTAAACACTGTTTAATCACGCCACCACTTCTTGATTTTCCCCTGCATGTTTAACCCATCTTGTCTCGCTCAGCAAGAAGGTTAAATGGCTCCTTGTTAATTGGTTGTGTGTCTGTGCTCCCCTCTTTTCCCATCCATCCATTGCTGCACCTTTGGGAAATCAGGTCATTAGCCAGGGCTGCTGGCTCCTCCTACATGTACGGCTTTTATTTGGGGCCCACCACACAGATAATGGCAGATTATCAATTTATTGTTGTCACTGGTAAAACAAATGATGCCGCGAGCTGCTGCTGTTTCGCTGCCTCCCAGCGATAATCTATTTGTCATCATACCGTTGGGGTGCAGCGTAGGTGTCTGTTAGCATACACGCTTCAATAGAAAGATGACACCTGAGCAGCTGATTATCAGCTGCTTCAAGTCAAACCAGTCCTAATTTCACCTTCGCATCTCGAGTGTTTCCTGTGATTTGGAGGAGGCTCCGCTTCTTTATCCTGCCGCGGCGCGTGGATTTGTCAGCATTAATGCTGTAATTAAGCTCATAATGGATCATCTTAATTGCAACATATTTTTAATGAATGACCAAATGGAGAAGGCTATCTTTGGCATGACAATGTTGAAAGCTTAATTAGTTTCAACATGGTGCAAATTGACATGCTGCCTGGCATCACACGCTTTAACAGGATAGGCTTATTATTTCCATCCTCCAGAATAAATATCATAATGAATTTGCTTTGTCCAAGGCAGAAATGACTTGTGGAAGGTAAGCGCGACAGTGAGGAAAAATAGCTGAAATCCTGAAAGTGATACTATACGGAGGTCCTACATCAAAGCTGCAGCCTGTTGCTGCTCCTTCAAAGGCAGCCATTATATCCCAGTCAGTAAAACTGTGGCATTTTGTGTGATTACGTAGACACCGCACACCCATTGCCTCCCTCTTTCTTTCATGATATTCTTTTCCTTTAATCTTTCTTCCCTCCGAGTTAATCATCGTACGGCTGATGGGTTTTTGAAGCGGGATGTGGAGAGGGTGCAGGACAGGACCCCGGCACAGGATGACCCCTTTATCAGCAGTGAGCAGGCTGTGACTGGGCCCAAGTTCTCGACTAAATGATTTCCCTGGAGAGTTGTGGTTCTGGCACCGAGTCAGAGTCTGCCTGCTGTCACACAGATGTATGGAGGTTACCCGACCCTTCTGCTGGCTGTCCGGCAGACTGGGCCGTGGGAAGATGATGCATATTTTATCACTAAGGGCTCCACGCTGTCTGTGAAGAATTATTCAGAAGCTGAATTACATTGTGCTGTAATTGGTAACAGGCCTTGCTAGTGTCTGAGCATATTCAAAGCATTTCCACCAACTGCTCTTACATTTTCCCCTCCCTCCCTCCACCTTTTTTTTTTTTTTTTTACATCAGACTGTGACACTTCTGAGTGCTTGGGGACTTGTGGAATTTTTCCCAGCTGAGGATGAAGGACAGCCTGGTAGCGGTGTCAACTGTAGCTTTTCAGAAATAATGGACTGTTTTGAAAAAGTAAGCAAAGTAAAGAAAAGCTTCACCAGAAAGCAGAGAAACCAAACCGGTAGCAACTACACATTTGGCATGTATGGTTAAATTTCAAAAGGTTTGTGCGACTAATAAATGGCTTTTTGTTGCTCTCTAGTGCGCTAACGTAATCGTGAATCACTCAGTAGCCACTTAAAGGCAGTTTTTCATTTGTTGCTCTTAAATAGCCAGCGTCTGAATGCTCTGAAGCAGTTTGTCGTAGAATTTCCCGCAGCAACATAAACACTAATACATTTGAAACCATGCAGAAACACTGTCGGTGTGATTCTCATTAAGCATCTCCTGATAAAAATGTGAGGTTTGAGTAATTATTCTTGCAACCAAAAAGGTTGTGTGTCTTTGCCAAACACGGGGCCCACAGCACGGAGCTGATAAAATCCCTGGAAGCTGTTGAGCTGCTCACTCCGCTGCTCATTACAAGCCAAAGACATACTTTTTTTCCCCCCCCTGTTGTAAGTGGTTGATTTCCATACATTAAGCAAAGATGGAATATGTTTTCAGTCCCCCTATGCCAAGAGGTAGACTTCATTAATTATTATCGATTTCCTTGTCAGAGACTGTAGTTTAATCCAACTCTTAGGTGGTGCTGCTGCATGTTTGTTCATAGCGCTGCATTTACTTTTGTCCAGAAATAATGACCAATTAGAAACTTTCGCAGAGAGCAGGACAATGCTTTTTGGAGCAAATCTGTGCCTTTTACCCAGAGATGTCAAATTACCATTTACATAACAACAAGAAGGCCAAAAATAATTAAACTGCTGGAGACTTTTATTTTGATTTTGGAGCAGCTGCTGTTTATCAAACGGCACTGCACGTGTTCTCCGCAGTGGTGGAGAGGAATCAGTGTGTTGTTGGGATTCCTGCATGTCTGCATGTGAGGGATTGAGAAGCATTTGGAACCAGGCTTCATGATAAATTTGATTATGGAAGCTTTGGTAATTGATGATGCTGCCAATCAGAAGAGCGCTGCTCTAATTAAGGGAAAAGCAACATGATATAAATATGGCCACTTAACAATGTTAGATTATTGATTAAAATGTCCCCAATGCTGTTAAAGATGCTTTATTTGATTTCACGCTGGAGAAATGAAACCAATATCATTAGGGCAGAACTACACACGCAGTAATCTTCCATTTGCTGTCACTTTTTAGATATTTGTGTAATGCCGAGCTTCAGCCAGCCCAGCAGAGAAAAGTTGCACATCACCTTGTTACTGTTTCCCTGAGGTTTGCACCAAAGGGATCAATAAAGTTCTATTCTATCCTAATAAAGTTCTCTTCTAAAATAGTAGCCAATGTATTTCCCCCTCGTTATATGTTAGCCTCACAACACAGGATATAGTTCTTGTTTCATGTGTTTCCATAATTCTCTGATATTCATCTGCGTTAAATGTGAACCCTCAAACTTTTAGTTACGTATCAAACAGTTTTCTCCAGAGCCGCATATTCTTTAACGCACTTCTCCGCACCTAACCGACCTTAACATCTCAACTCACTCAGTACATGCTGTCAAAATCTGGAATTATCTCGCAACAGTCCACGTCTCCCAGCATGGCCTATTGCACACCATCAGTCTAATTGCCCCATTTCTGGCAATCATCCAACTCTTTTGTACTGTCTAAAAGAGCGTGTATTAATATAATGCTTTATATAATACTTAATACAAACTCAGAAGAAAAACTATGCAATAGAGAGAGAGAGAGAGAGAGAGAGAGAGAGAGAGAGAGAGAGAAAGTGACAGTCAGGACAAAACTCATTCTCTGATTGAGAAAATTACTTTTTCTGCTTCAGAGAAAGGAGTTTTGCGGAGAAATGGTGGTTTTCAGAGCCGGAGATGTGAAGTGCCTTGAAGCTTGGGAAAAAAAGAACAAAGTGCGGAAGATGATTTTCTGACAATATCCAAAAAAACTCTCGCAATTGTTTCCCTTTTTAATGTCGCGTCTCATACGTACACAGAGGGCAGACTGGATGTGGCGCACACTTCAAAAAAGACATACAAGAGCTCTTCTTTATTGTGTGCAAATATGTAGTAAGCAATTTTTAAAATTAGATCATTTCAGGATCAAGATGAGCACCTTTGATGCTTATTTTGAGGAGCATTTTCTATATTTTTAAGCTCCTCGTCTCCACACAGACCTCAAAAACGACATTTTTCATCCTAAACCACATGTATTTTGTCGCTGCTGTGGCTTTTTTCCAGCATATTCAACTCAAGGCTGCAGACTAAAAAAAATCCATCAGAGGCTTTGACACTGAAGTCAAGCTGAGACGTGACAGGCTGGCTCGGTCTGATTTTACTACATTGGGGTTAATGCTAGGGGCGGTTATTTCCTGAGGCGAGCCACAGCCATTTATATTTATTAAAGACTAATTGTTGTGTAAAAGTCGAGGGCTGAACCAGATTTTCTTGGCGAGGGATGAGTTGTCGTATAACGCAGTTTGGATTCCTTTTTCTCTCACCCCGGCCTCTGGAGTCTGCAAGCTCTGAGTCATTGCACAATTGACTTGCTGAGTTTTTGAAAAGTGTGGACAGTTACTCAGATGTTTAAAAGGCTCTGTTGAAGTGGAACATCAGGCAATTTATACACAATTTGTATCCTGTGAAAAATCTTCCGCAAAATAGAAGAATTATACATTCCGTCTCTGTGTTTGCAAATTACTTGCGGGCCTATTATCAGCTCAGTAGTATGGATGGTTAGTTTTTATCACCTATTCACAGAGTAGTTTTATGCAGAATTGACTGAATTTACACCAGCGCTCCTAATGCCTTTAAATAACAATTACTGGGTGATATTAGGAGGAAGTTTCCTCCTCTGCACTTGACTTAGATGGAGGACGATGTGTTGTTTCTCTGCCCGAGTGGGAGTAGGTGTTGCTGTAAGATCAGTTTCCACAGTCCCACGGTGATGTTACCAAAGGCAGTCAGGTGGATGAGATGAGCACTCAGAGATGTGAGATTACCCACCATAGGCAGGCGGCGGCACCATAAAGGACGAATGTTGTCCAATTCTAAATGACAAGACGGCACAACTCCATTATATGACAAGGTCAGAAACAGGGCGGCGGAGGGAGGGAGAGGGCCGTATAGCAAATGGATTCTCAGCGCTGTAGATAAGACTGTGAGTGCTGTGCAACCGCCTACATGATTGTATTACTTTTATATCCCAACAGACTGTTGTGTAGCTTAAGATATTGAGTCTCTAGTAGATTGTTCCAGTCCGTAGCTATTGAGCACAGCATTTAGTTGAACTCAATGTCATCATTGCTTTGATTGTAGTGCTTGAGTCATAGCGTATGGAGAAGATGTACAAAACAAGATGCACACTGTTTTGTCCAGTTGACCTGTAAAATGCATTTGTGTTTGAACTTATTTAAATTAATTAAACAAAATCAACCCTATCCAAAGCAAGAAATTTAAATTCTGAAGTCCCCCCTCTGCTGACTATATTAGTACAAGGTATTTGAGTTGAGTGGAAATCACCTAAAACTCTAAATATATGTATTTTACTTTTTTGTTCTGGTGGGAAAATTGGTACACGGATAAAAGCAAATTCCAGTTGACTTCAACCGGGCATGTTTCCCATTAATGTGGCTATCGTGGCTCCAGGTGTCTTTCTGAACTTTGTACTTTTCACCTCCATCGTAGAGATTCTGGAAAATGACGAGCCGCACAAAACAGCTTGTGAGCGAGCGTTTAGCGGGGCAATTTAGCACAAGCTCCCTGCAGCTCTTCCAGAGAAAGACCTTTTTACATGAATCAATGTTTGCTTTCAGCCTCACCAAAGTTACACACAGAAATTAGCCTCCTGGAACAGTCGCTGTGCTCATTGCATTATGTGTCGCCATCTGGAGATACTTGGTGGCTAACCTAATCTCTGCCGTGTTTATTTGCGCGTGCTGGTTTTCCTACATGTGGGAGGATGGAGGCAGAGGCTGATGACAACGGGATGCCTTGGAAAATGCATTCCTTGGGAAACTAGCGGTGTTCCTGCGCTCACTGATCTTGGGAAATCTCCATGTGTCCGTGGATGAACAATCTCAGCTGTGGAACTATAAGTAATGACTCTAGCTTTGATAAACATTGCCATGTTCCACTGGAAGCCTATCCAGACAGTACAGTCAGTAAAAGCTGTACAATAGTTAGAAAAACATCTTCATTCTGATCCACTAATTTCAGCCAGACTTGACCAAAAAAGCTTAAAATAACTACTCTAAATATCAGCTTTCTCTGTAGAGCTGCCTAGTACTAGTAATACCCCCTCAACTAAACTCCATCCATCCATTATCTATACACCACTTAATCCTCAATAGGGTCGTGGTGGGGCTGGAGTCTATCCCAGCCGACTTAGGGCGAAGGCAGGGGACACCCTGGACAGGTCACCAGTCTATCACAGGGCTACACTTAGAGACAGACACTCACATTCACACCTATGGACAATTTAGAATCACCAACTAACCTCAACATGCTTTTGGACTGTGTGAGAGG
Organism: Stegastes partitus; assembly: GCF_000690725.1. NCBI lineage: Eukaryota > Metazoa > Chordata > Actinopteri > Pomacentridae > Stegastes > Stegastes partitus. Next base: position 110,055 of record NW_007578986.1, read on the forward strand.
AAGCCAGAGAACCTGGAGACGCTGCACAGGGAGAACATGCAAACTCCACACAGAAAGATCCCGGGTGTCCTCACCGAGATGCAAACCGGCGTCCTTCTAGCTGCGAGGCAACAGTGCTAACCACTGCGCCCCCAACTAAACTAAGTGTCTTAAAATTCTATACAATGAATGTGATGAGTGCAACGTTAAGCATGACACTTGAAGCCACATTAATGCGTCAGGTTAAAATGCATGTTGTAACTCGACCATACATAGATCCGTATGAACCTTCCTCAAATTAATAGATGAAACAAACATATCTGGTTCCATTTCCATTATGGTTTCCCATCATTTCATGTTTGCACGGTGCTCTGTAAGGACGCCCTCTTCTTCTGCGGTAGTTTAATGGCACCAACTGGATAATAAGCACCACCAACTGTTCACCTCAATGAACCGCACCCTAATATTAATGAGAAATATGCACTGTATTTGGATGGAAACCTGGCCAGTGTTTAGGACCATCTGCGATTTCAGCACCAACTATATTGCTCCCTGACATTCATACACTGCTTGCGACTTTGTACGTTAGTTTGTGTTGTGATAAGAATCTATACGCAGCATATGGAGTGCTACAGAGCTGCCGTGTGTTTTGACTGTCCATTTGCTGTCACTATTACTGAATCCATGAAAGACAGAGAGTACAGTAACTAGACCCCATCCTCTCTATATAAAGATGTGGCCTAGGAGGACAAACACTGAGCATGTGGAGGCACCAATGACTCAGCAGAAGGAGGAAATATCTAGTGGAATTCACTGCTAATATTTCAGTTTCTTAGTAAGAAAAAAAGCTGCTTAGCCAGAGGGTGCTCTCAAAAACTGAATGATATAAAGGGACAGATGTCATAACCAACATGTGCGTTGCTGAAAAAGTTGCCTCAAAGTTTACAGGCTACACGGTTATGACGTGCTCAAGTCAGTATCACATCAGGGAAGTTGAGGAAGCATCTGTTCGCAACAGCTTCTCTCCGACATCAGTGCATGGCTGCTCGGGAAAATATAGTTTGTTTATTTACGCACAAAAAAAGTGACGAGAATTCAAATTTGGGTTCAATTTTAGCATCCCTGCGTTTGCACAACACCTTCCAATCACAAGTGAAGTGAAGTCACAAGAGGAAATCAATATGGTGTCAGCACTCTGACAGACTCAGAAGTTTAGCGAAAGAACAGGCAATTTGCTATTTTGCGCATGGAGTGAAAAACATGAAGACATTGCTCATATCGAATTGGTCACTCAAACGAGGAGAGAAAAAAGAAAGTCAGGATAGCCGCTGTCTCCAGCAGTAAAGGTTATATGCTCATCTGCCAAACAAATTGACATGATTTACCCTTGTTTGTGAACCTTAAAAAAGAAAAAAACTGCAGTCGCATCTTCATATTTCAATCAGACGGATATTTTTGAAGTGCAATTCCAACTCAGGTGCCGTTTTCATTTCCTGTCATAAGTGGCAGACTTGTGTTTGTGACTGAGCAGCAGGAAAAGATTACTGGGCCAAAAATAATGACAGCTTTTTGCTACCTGTCAGATGTGTGCTGTCCAGATGTCCGCAGAAGAAAAGAAACATTCACCATTCATCCCAGACACAAGCTGTCACCGAGTGTTTAGACTTAATGTGATGCGTCACCTCAGGCTCCCTCTCATCCAAATGTAACAGGGTTCTTCGTTTATTTTCCCACCTGAAGCCAGAGGTATCTATTAAACCAAATCATATTTCGTACGTGACCCGACGGATGTTTGTGAGAGGTCCGTGCAGATGCCCGTCTGACTGCTGACGTGGAAGGGAGAGATCATAGATTGCTGAGATCTCCTGTCTCTGATGCTCTGAGACATCAGTCAGCGTGAGGCCTCCTCCTTTTTTATTGCCAACTATATCCAGTTGTGCATGACCAGGGTCAGCGGAGATAAATCCCCAAATAGTACACAATGCCACTTCAGGAGGTTCTCAGCAGGCCTCCGACTGTGAACTGCAGTCTGCATCGCACATCCTTCGTTTTTAGATTTAGGTTCAAACCATTGTGGAAAAGCTGGCTTTGAAGCATTAAAGTGGAAGCTAGTCTGTGACTGTGGCAGTGTGAACTGAAATGACCTAAATATTGATATTTAACTGACTATTCAACTAAGTGGCCTTCATCTGAGAGAGTGGGACCTGAGAACACAGCACCATTGTTCTCATTGCTTGAGAGCATTTCATAGAGGGCTATGAAACATTTAACTGCATATAACATCAGACAAACCCTCCATAGAGCTCCTGAACTTGGGTTTTGAAGGTCAGTGTGGTGGCTTCGTGCTTGACTCCTCCCAGTGTTAAAAATGAGCAAAGAGGTGGAGCATAAGTGGAGTTGAGTCAGACATCTTTGGGCCGCGTACTGCACTGGGATGTCACTCAAAGTGGCCACAACTTTTATTATGCATAACTTTAAGCCTTCATACAATTCAGATGGGTGAGTTGTATAAGAATTCATGCATGGTTAACATTAGCTATAGAAACCAAAAATGTTTTTTTTTTGTTTGTTTCCAGGCTGTAAACATTTCTGCTAAAGTTGGATATTTTAACATGGGCGTCTGTGGAGACTGACTCGCTTTTGGAGGCAAGCTCAAGTGGACATTTGAGGAACTGCAGTTTTTGGCACTTTACTTTGGCTGAATTTTCTCGCCCCAGAGATTGCCACTTGCTATTTCACAACACCTCGATAACAGCTGGTTGAATTTAGTGATGACTTGGTTTTCATAAAAGCAGCAGTACAAAAGCCACTGTGGAGATCAGACAACAAGCCGGGGATGATACATCTTGGTCCCTTATCAGTTCAGCCCCTTTGACTGGAAACCAACATGTTGTAGTCCACCTTCTCATTTATGTATTTTGCTTTATTTTTTACAGTAGTACAAGTACATAACTGCAGTTCAGTCAAGTCAAGTAGTGACATTCATTTTTACTTTGTGATGATTATTATTTTTAATAGTGCGAATGTTGATGTGATCTTAATCTTTGCTACTGTTATATTTTGTTTTTGACGACTGCTGTTTATTTTGTTGCTAAAGGTTTGATGAATAAAACTAGATGTTATGAAAATCCAGGATAAGAAATAGGAAACTGATTATGTAACAAACCGCTATTCATTTACAATCAACAATAAATTCAAGTTAAAGCGAGCTTCTAAGAAAAATGATGAAGCCGATCCGAAGTCTGCAAAGCGCCACACACGCCTGGCAGAGTGACGACACAAAGACACTGACACGGTGCACAAGCTGCCGATCTGGCCCACTGGCATCGGTGATCGGGACAGCCTGGCCTTAGAGCGCCACGTCGATTGCAGAGTGGCCACAGGTGCACCTGGCCACTCCTGCTGCTTCTCAGGGCGTAACTGGAAAAACAGGGAGAAACAACAACGACAAAAACTGAATCAACCTATGCACACATACAACACCGAGGGCTGTAAAAATGAATATGAAGAGTTCGTTTTCAAAAACAGATACCTCCATTTTTTGTGGATTTTCAGAAAATTTATATTTTTGTTGTTTGCTTGAGATAATATCAATCAAACTGAAGCTGAGTGGATCTGACTCAGTAGAAATGACATGACAAAAATAGACATAAGTTTGATTGATGTTGTCTCAGGTAGATGATGGAAAAGTGGGTTTTCTGAAGGTTTGTGAAGATGGAGTTATCTGTTATTGTAAATGAACTCTTCATATGTTGTTGGAGTTGTTGTGTTGATTCTAAATGTGAAGCTGCTGCTGCTGGTTGACCTCTTGTACCAGACAGTGAAGATAATTAAAAAATGTGAGCAGGCATCTTTTAGGTAATTTAAACCTCTGATCTGTGCATGGTAATCAACATTTCTTTCAATTATGAACCAATCTCGTGTTTAATTGGACTTGTTGCGAGTTGTGTATGAACATTAATTGATAGGTCGAAAAGAGTCTTGAGACTTAACAAGAGCAACGCAGGTACCAGCCAAAATTTTGATGGCAGGATAGTTGGAGTCTCTGGTGAGGTTGGGAAAAACTACTCTACATTTAAAACACACCTGGAATTAAGAAGGGGATGAATGGGAAGGGTGCAGTGCAGCTTAAAGAACAGTCAGAGACTGGCTTGCAGTGGTGCCTGGTTCTTGTGTCATCTGATATTGATGATGATGGTGTTATTGTCCCATGGCAATCCACTCCTGATGGTGAGAGGGACTGCCAACAGTCTGTCAGTAAGGAGCGAAGAAGTTGGTGTTGCTATAGATAACTCCTCACACATTCACCCACTTTCTCACTAAAATACCTTCAAATGCTTTTTAGGTGAAAATAGCACATCGTGTTTCAACACGTATGTGGCAGAAAAGGTAAGAAACTACTGTTTTGCTGTGTGTGCGTTGTTGCTGTGGTACCGGAAAACGGTTTGCACCATTTTCCCCAAATTTGCTGCAGAATGAGCAGATGTCATTTAGAGTAGAGAGGCAGAATTTTCTCTCGTCCCGTATTTATGCAGGTGGGCGATTTTATGATGAATGGTATCAAATGTGTTTGAGAGTCCAGTGAATACAGCGGCCCCATTTGTTTCTTTTATCCTATGTGGAGACATTGTTATCAATTACTAAAACTGCAGCAGCTGTTATGACACAAGCCAACTCAGACAGCAGTAGGAGTTTACTGATAATAACGATTCTAATAATAAACTGTGTAGCTACGGGAAGTACAGAAGGTCAAAGCTGAGCCATGGAGTTGGGTTTGTAGACAGTTATGTATGTTTACACTTTGTCACTTTTAGCATTCACTGTTCCTTTTTTTTTTTTTTATTTAGCCACCCTGAAGGTTTGTTTACAACCTGCCTGACTGTTGTTGTGTGGTTTATGCCCCGTGGGACTTCTTTTCAGAATTTAGACCTGAGTAACTAAAGCGCACTGTGTCTCACAATAGAGCATTTTCACCACAGACATTTAGTTGTTGTGGGAGAAACACAGGTAAAACAAATTTTGTTAACAAAAGTAAACCATGACAGTGAGTCAGCATGTACGGTGCCATGACCCAGGAATTGTCTCGTCTAAATGGAATGCAGTCACTTATTTATTTCTTTGCTGTTATCCATCTGTAGTGACAAGCCAAACTTTATACTTTTTGACTTGTCTGACCTGCTTGTGATGCCCAGCTGGTCACTGTAGTTTTTAGGAAATGTTAAACAGCAGGAAAGAGTGCCTTTGTTGGAGATTTTTTTTCCAGCAGCAGGCTTGATGGATTAGTGTTTTTGGCAGCATTCCAGTATGTGAGAGTGAAAATAAACTATAATAGAGTGTACACATTCTTTGCAATAACGGCACATGTCAGAGATGTGTTTTTGATCGTTTCTGGTAACAATGGGGATCTATATGTGGCACAGAGGAAGATATATCTGTTTAAAATATATGATCATATTGTTAGGTTTAATTCATTATATATTATTTTTGTCTTTTGTCTATTGTTTTTGATCCATACATCCATTATCTGTACACCACTTAATCCTCACTAGGGTCGAGGGGGGGCTGGAGTCTATCCCAGCTGAGTCAGGGTGAAGGCAGGGGACACCCTGGACAGGTCACCAGTCTATCACAGGGCTACACTTAGAGACAGACAACCAAGCACACTGACATTCACACCTGCGGACAATTTAGAATCACCAATTAACCTCAACATGTTTTTGGCCTGTGGGAGGTAGCTGGAGAACATGCAAACTCCACGCAGATAGATCCCGGGTGTCCTCACCCGGACGCGAACCGGTGAAGTTTCTTGCTGCAAGGCAATGGTGCTAACCACTGAGCCACCTTGCAGCCCCAGTTTTGCTCAAATGCACTTTTTTTTGTTTAACTAAAAATGTCCTGAGCTGATCCTTAAGACTGGCATTGAGGTTGATCCAATATCTTCATGGACAGGAATCTGCCGAAATAAAGGCATAAACATAGTGCGATCCTTTCTTGAACTTTGTCCACCACAGCAGGCTAATGTTACTGTGTTTTTATCTTTGGTTACAGTGAGGCTTTAAAATGCAGCATTCCAATGCACATGACAGTGGAAGTTACAGTGTGTAAATATGAGGAATTATCTGGTCACACCCGGAATTAACTGTGCCACCGACACTGGCAAAAATTGCAAAGTTGCCTAGCCGTTGCTTGTCTTGCACAGCACTGTGTTAGCTGGAGGAAGTCTGTCTGCACCTCATTAGCATTTTTCTATTGTAAGGGAAAGCTCTGGATTGTTTGTATTGCTTTAAACCAATCATATTTTGTCTGGGGCAGTGCTAGGCCCAGGATTCAGCAATAGTGCCTTCGCAAAATGGCAATGGGAGAATTTTTTTTTGGGTGGAACATTTGCACTAAGCCCTGCCATTAAAATGGTTATTTTAGAAAAACAAACAAGCAGGCTTGTGTGATCCAAATCCTCTATTAAACTTGCCATGTTCACTGTCTAGGTTGCTGCTTGGAGGTTGCTGTTGATGTCTCTCGTCATGATATAGATGCTAAAAACAGTAACACACACATAGTGGAAGGGGAGGAGGATGTAAAATGTGCAGCGGAAATGGCGGGCTTACACTCCAAGTCCACATCTGGTGAGTCAGACTAGCTATGGCAAACAGTCCATTATTTTTCCGCTCTCATTCTCATTGGGAAAGATCAGAATATGAAAAATTCAGGAAGCAGCTTCTCATTTCAGCCCACGCTGCTCTTCCCTTCCACTGTTTAAATGATAAACAGCACCAGTGGTAGGTCACATCAACTGTTGCTAATTAACCGTAATTCCATGAATAAATTGATGACGGATAAAACAATACTTGTCTTGTCTGCGAGCGTTTGTCTTAGAGGCATAAGAGTCATTTCCTTCCACGAGTAGTTCGTTGCTGCAGTCCCAAGGCCTAAGGTCTTTTTGATTGAATAGTTTGTTAAAAATAAGGCGTGCTACATTCAGAAAGCTGCTATCTGACAGTGTTAGATTACAGCTAAATGTAAGAATCTGATCAGAAAGTCCTGGAAATAACAACCTGATCGGGACATCCCTGCCAAAAACAACAAAAGTCAGCTCAAATCAATGTCAGATCTGCAACAATTCGGTCGAATACAAGTGTGTGACATCCATCGAGTAGACTGACAGCAGTCACTGGTTTGAGCAGGCTAGTGTGTGTATACTGTGCAGTGGCTGCATAACAAAGCAGCAAATATGTTTAGAAATGACACGACCCAGTGGCCTTCTACTGTATATGATGAAAATAGTGCCTGATAGGATCTAATAGAAACACTCCCGATACTGATTCATATTTGTGAGGCTGCGCATACTGATTGGATCAGTGGACAGTGATGAGTGGAGTGATAGCAGATGGAAATACACTGTGTTTGCCTTCATACAATATTTAAACAATGCAGAGCATGTAGGAGATGCTCAGTCATTAACCATTCTGAGGAATAATTTGCATTGTTTTGAGAAAGCTGCTGCGGCCAGAAGAGACAAGACAAAGAGTGCGTCTGTGCTTCTGTTTGAGTCCAAACACTCTGCTGTTACATTTCTGCAACGTCATGCGAGGCATAGAGGCAGAAAGAGGCACGGAGCCAAGCAAAAACCCCACCAACTGGAGCTGCAACACTCAATTAGACTGACATCTGTCAGGGAAATACTTCATCTCAATCGGAGATAATTTAACATGAGATATGGACAAGTGGGAAGCTCAGAGAACATATTGCAGTGGTGTTCAGGCCTGATAAAGCTGCTGGAGTAATTAGATTGTTTGATGTGTCTAACCAGTATCCCAATCCACTGTGTCAAAGGTGACAAAGCTGGAATAACTCATTACTGGCGCTACATACACTTTATTTAGGGATGTTTTCTGCCACACATTGCTTCCCATTTTATTTGCCTAAAAAAAATTCTGCTAACGTATGTTCCATTTATTTAGGATTTCTTGATAATTCCAAGTGAAGAAAATCAAAAACGAACCGCAAACTATGAGTGCTTTCTGTCTGCACTGATCAATAATTCATCCGAGCTGTCACTGCAAGAGGTTTATTGTTTAACTGCATCATCTCAAAGAAGTTATACTTCTATTATAGTATTATCACTGCACAATAAAAGCTAACAAATCACTTGCTTGTTTCCCAGGCATTTATTGCAGAAAGCAATTACATGAACAGAACCCTAACAGGTGCTGTCTGCAAAGACTGAAATGAAACATTTTATAACACGCTGCGTTTCGGTTGTGTTGTTACAAAAGGATTCCAAATTGTTCAAAAAAAAAAAAGAAGAAATGTTTGCGTTTCTGTTATGAGCATTGATGTGCAATTCTTTCTCTGTGTTCTTCAGTTGATAAAACTCCACAGCCTCTGTTGAACCTCATCTCCTACCATTTGTTGAACTGCCATGAAATCACGTTGCTGCTTCCTGGTAACCACAACCAACAGGCTTTGCTCTGCAGACCTTTGCCAGACTTTTACCTCCCCACCAGGACAAATGTGTTTGCCAGCAAAGACAGACAGCAGCAACCCCATGAGCCAGCCTCCTACGAGTGGCTTCTCTCTCCCTCTGTTTCCTTCACTCCATCTTTTTTCCTCTACCCTCCGTCCTCTCCTCTCTCCTCCATCTGTCCGTGTTGGCAAATACGTGTCGATGTTATCCACCAAAAAAAAAAATCTAGTAGCAGGTGAAGAGGGGCCACCCCTGGATCCATCTCCAGACATGGATGCCGCCATCGTTTTCCTCCACAATTAGACATCAACACTTTTGGCTTATTGTTGTTTGCTCCAAACTCGGGTCAGTCCGGTTATGTGCACAAGCGAGCTGCGCCACAATCAACATAGCCAAGAGCTACTACAGGGAGTCTTTTCCTCTCAGCACGCTTTTCCTCTGGCTGGCTACTGCTTCAGACAAGGAAGTCAGTATAGGAAGGAGTCGGGTTTAATAGGCACGCCTCCACCAACTGTGCCTGCATGTGTTTTCTACTCTGCAGCGCTACAGCGAGCACGCGGTAATTTTGGCAGTTTGACACCGTTACAGCAGTTTCTGACACGAGGAGGTCTACGCAAATTAGATTTTTTTCAAAGTGCCTGTTGTGTGACCCTTTTTGTTTGACCCAGTTTGAATAGTAAATGAGAACGTAGATGAGAAAAAAAGAAAAATAACACGTGTGGCTTAACTGTTGTCAAGAGAGCTGGAAGTGAAAATTTATGTGTTTTTATTGTTGTGTTTTGTGTAATTTAGAAAAAAAAAATTGAGCTCTTGCCAAGAAAAAAAGAAAAAAAGAAAAAAAAAAAAAAACGTGTTCAATTGATTTGAGTTTCCACTGGGTTTTATGCACTAATCAAAAGCACTGCCCTAGAGAGAAATATTTCTGGGAGAGTGGGCAGTTAAGTATTTATTTGTGACAGTCATAGCACAACACACAATAGGCAGTGAGTAGATAAAAATAACAGAGTAGCCTGCATTGGAACACTCACAAGTCTGTAGTTTGTACAGTAGCTGAATGAGTCAGATTGATGTCCCTTTGTATCAAATCTTTTTGTTGATATTAAAAAAAAAAAAGACACGACTGGAATGAAAATGAAACTTCTCCCTATATAGTAAATATAATAGTCAAAGTTCATGCAGTAAATTGAGATTTTGTACATCATTGTCACATTGACATTTTGTGTTGTCAGTGAATATGAATAGTGGCACATGCATGTACCTCACACATCTGTAATCTATACATTGTGACCTATTACATTATGGGATTGCCAATATACAGTAGTGCACATGTCATGGACACCACTTCTTTCTGGGAATTTTTAGTAGTATATAACAGTGAGACTTTAGTCACTGGGGAAAAAAAATGAAATGGATTGAACGACTGATATACAAGGTTAGCTTGCTATAGTGTTTGCCTTTTATAAGAATGTAAGGAAAGTCACACCATTCAGCAGCCATCCTAGTAATGATCACCGGCCTGAACTATAAAGTAAGTTTAACAAATCCAGGATCTGTTTTTGTTATCTGGCTTCAGTAAACCTAACAACCACAGTCATGCTAAGTGGTCACACAAAGCTCATTCAATAAGCCCAACCTTTCTGAATTTAGCTCTTAGCTTGTTCATTTAAATTGCAATTACAAACATGGAGCTGCATATTTCTCACAAGGAGAAGAAAATATAAATCACTTCATTAAAAATATATCACAGGCTAAAAGCAACACAGCTGCTGCAGCCAAAGGAAGGAAACAAACTGCAGACTGTGTGAACGTGTAAGTTAATGGGCTTATCAATATCACTGCCCAACCAATAAGGCACAAGTAGATCTAACTATAATTACAGCTGTATACTCCATTAAATGAATACGTTGCAGATGTGTTCTTATGATGGATTTTAGCCTTATTCTTTCTGCTGCAACACTGGTGGTGTTAAATGGTCTTGGAGGCAAGCAAAGCACAAGTATGAAGCCATAATTTAAACTGGTAAGCAGGGTTATAGCAAATCTTACAAGGTCAAGAAGTACAGGGCTTTAGGGCTTCATGGGTCTTTGTTTCATTATTATAGCCTACTGCTATAAGGCCTATGGAACAATTGTTTTGTTTTTTTCAAATTGTTTGCAGCCAATGGGAAAAAGAATTAAGCAAGGAGGACCAGGATGCCCACTGCTGAGAATCTATATCTCTCTTATCTAGTCTCATCAGGGAAAGGGTTTAGGCTGTCTCCACGGGATCTTCTAGGAATGATGCCATATTCCGAGAGCATTGATTGGTTAGTAGGCGGTGGTTTTATACACATTGATCTGTTGCCTTGAACATAAACTGCTCTGGAGCTGGTTAGATGTGCAACATAAGTCAATGTACTCCAGTAACGAGTAACCCACCATCCTATATCTAAAAATCCAGAGTTAAACCTGAAGTTATCTGGCTAACTTGAACTTCTGCTTAAATCTGATTAAAATTGCTGAAGATTCATCATCAGTGCAGCAACATGTTTGTCCTAATGTTTCCTGGTCCAGCTGTTGTAAAGCAGAAAACTAGCTTTTTAGGGTGACATACAACCACTACCTTTAGCATATTCTCCCATAGATTTGTATTGAGGAATCTTTAGGTGGCATATTTCCCCCTTATAACATCTCTGACATAAACTTACTAACTTCAGCTTTTATTCAGTAGCGTAACGCTGGTAACATGACTAGACTCAAATTTTAAGACGTTTGTGTCTAGTTTTTACAAGTTAACGATAACTTCCTCATGTCTAGCAACAATAATATACAACTCAGCAGTCAGCAGGTAGGCACGTAAACATGGAAGAGTAAATTAGTTAAAATGTAGTCTCAGTAAATGTTACTGCATTCCATTTTTAAGAGAGTAAGTAGGAGGGTAAAGAGATTGTTATAATACCTTATAATAAAACAACTGTAAGAACTCTTCTAGTCTACAAAGCCAGAGTACAGTGCAGCTGTATTCTTGCAAAACATCGCCACCACATCCTGGATGAGCAACACCAAGCCCTTAAGTCCAAATCAAGCGATATCACACGAGAGCTGCTGTTGTATAGAATAGCAGCACGACCGTAATTCACTTGTAAATAAACAGCCATACTGATATTCCTACAAGCGCACTCCCTCGAGTGTGATATCGCTTTTATACAACCGTTCTAACAGAGCCATTTGCTCTATGTAATAAGCAACAACAGATTATAATTTGTTTGTTTATTACTCATTTATTTAGCTCCGTCAACACAAATAATTGCACAACTAGACTGAGACTGGACTGTTGCCAAGCAAGACATAAACATTTCCCCGCACACAAGCTTGCTGCCGACTTTGTGTTGGTATAGGAGTCACTGCAGTCCAGCTGCTTTGTGTCACGTACATTTATCTGTAGGTTTCTTATTATTGTGCAACCGGTGAAGTAAGAGTGACAGATGTTGAGTTGATAGCTCAGTCAGACAGTTTCTTTGTTTTCTGCTCTCCATTAATCATCCCCAATACCTTGTTAGGAAGCTTTCACAGCTTTGCAACACAGACAAGCCTGTTTTAAAAATGTATTTATTGCAGATTTCTACAATTCACGTCATCGTTTCTGTTTATTTATATAAGCGGTTCACCTTTGCCCACTCGCTGCAAGGATCTCCCACGCCCCAAGTCCTGCATCAGACAGTTTCTTAATCACAGTAGTTCTCAGGCTATAGTTGGTGTGAGCTTTGCACATCCTTGGTAATGTCTGTGACAGCTGGTTTACTCCCGGGGGAACAGTGGTTTACCAGAAGCTGTCTGCCGCAGCTGTTACCCTCGTGGGCTGCAGATAGAGGCCTTCTGCATCAGGTGGAATTTTGCTCAGGTACATTTCCAGAGATGCTACCAGACAGAGAGGACTCTTTGTTTCTCAGATAGTGGCGCTTCTATTGTCTCTGCCTCATCTTTTGATTTTCTGTTTCTTCAATGAACATCACATCAATAGGATTAATGAGTCAGGTCTGAGATGCCGAATCCACCCCAAAGTAGACCTGAATATCATGCAAGACCATGTTGGGGAATCCTTTTGGATTGTCTGGACAAAGTTTTGCAGAATATCTAAAGACACACTGGTCTTCAGGTGGAATCAGAGGGCGATGTGTTTTTTTGCTCTCCCCCTTTAATCTCTTTTACAACCCCTTTCGAAACATTATTAGCTGATATGAATTCTGGCCCTCCGCATAAATCCCATGAACGGCTAATTTAAGCCAACCTGGAGCCCAAGGTAGCTGCTGATACCGCAGAGCTCCTCGGTATTTGTCCAGATGGACCCATAAAACTGCCTAAAGACACTACTCAGCTTGGTCTTCTTGACTGAATGAAAGTCGATGTTTATACTTTGAAGACTTGGCTAAATGTGAAAGCGGCCCTCTCTAATTTGTCTGGGTCGGCTGATGTACGAGCACACCTGGAGGTTTGCGCTGAAGTATCCAGACGTTATTCCTTCAACTCGTCCTCTGCTGACGACCACCTTAACTAAATGTAATTAATGGTTGTTAGAAGACCAGTAAAGTGGAGTGATATTGTGGTGTTGTTCTCTTTATCAGCTCTCATGGGAGGCCTTTTGTCCAATCAAATGGCATGGTTGGAAATAACCGGTGTATAAACAACAGTAAATCCCTTCTCTGTAAGACAAGCACTTTACTGCCTGTGCAAATAATTGTCAGTTATTAATATATAACCACCTTCCTCCCTAGAATCAACTACAAAAAGAGACTTTACATAGTTACGTTAAGCTACATAAAGCATGTCATCAGCCACTGTTACAGAATTAACAGCACTAAGATGTGGCATTGCTAGGCAACACTGGACTTTTTACGTTTCTCTGGATAGAAAATTACAATCAGTGAGCTTCTCTTTGAACATCATTTGATGTATCTCCATGAAGATCTCCTGTATTTGCTCTAAAGGTTCAGTTTCTCTGCCTCACTTGAAAGAGAACAAGCCAGTGGTACAACAGGAAAGATAAGGTCGTATTAAAATGTAAATTGCCATCGTTTATACTCCAACACAGTACAACCTGCATCAGGGCTCAGATCGGATAAACATAGCATTAACTGTTACAGAATGGCAATGTCTTTGGTATGGATGTAGCTTAAGCTTAAGTAAACAAAACTAGCATGCCAAACATCATTGAAGTACACAAAAAATAGACTTTTATTGTGTTTTGTTACTTCCATCCCTTCCAGCTACCTAATAGGAGCGAAATGCTAATGCTAGCTAACATGCTAACAATGACAATGCAAGATGCTGATGATTGGAAAGTACAATATTTGCCATATTAATCTTTTAACGATGCTCGTAGCATGCTAACATTTGCTAATTAGCCTCATCAGCACATACAGATGAGGCTGATGGCTTCAGCATTGCAGGTTTAGACAAATTGAATTTTCCACTTGTTGGAAAAATCTGAGGGTCAAGGTAGTGAGAACCATCATCTGGTAACCTTGGATGCCTGTAAACAAAAATCTACTAATCTGTCTAGTGGATTTTGTGATATTTAGCTGAATAAATAAAAACTTTAACCTGCTGGTGGTGATATATAAAGAGTCAAAGGGAAGCTAAAGGAAGAGCCCAAAATTTGGAAGTCCAACAGTTGTTGAGATGTTTTGGTCTGTACCATCCTCAGAGTCTCATCTTGCCGGCAAGGTCAAAAAGTCAGGATACATTGTGAGGGGTGTAAATGTCTGTCTGTATGTTATGTCGCCATAGTTACATCATGTTTCTATAAGCCCGCTCAGCCTCTCCTTGTTCCACGTCGTACACTTCTCTCCAAGCATCCACCCAGGGCAAATGGAACAGAACAGCGCTTGTAACCCAGCCTCCTCGTTCTGCATTTGTTTCCCTTTCATCACTGTGACAGCAAGCTAGGGGGTTGGCAGTTCTCTCCTGAGGAAACCAGAAATATGAGGCAAAACCCAGAGACCTGCATATTTACCTCAGTTAGGATGTGAACGAGAACCTGCTTCCAAGCTGGGGGTTGGCTTGGAAAACGAGGGATGAAAAGCTAAGCGTACCCTCTGAGCTCCCCATCAGGCGCTTCCAGGCGCCAAGGCGGTGGAGGGAGTCGAAAGGAAAGCCTAATCGATCCTCGAGAATGAAATCTGAGGGGCTGGAAATCAAACCAGTGGGACAGCTTTTTTTTTTTCCTCTGGTGCCTCCCCACCATATAAATATCCTGCTGATTCAAAAATGTGCATATATCAAAGTGGGTCAAACCACGCAAGGAATCAGTGCCGAAGAAATTAAGAGATCAATCAAAGAGACACTGAGCTCTCCGTTGGTTGATGCCTCGTCAAACCGTCACACGTGTCTGATCAGGCCTCAATATATGGACGCTTCTTCAGTGACATATTTTAGTGATGTAAATAAGTCAGAGGAGCTCAGGGAAAATTAATGACCCACTTTGGGTACCTTTAATTTCCATATGTCCTCGTTCCTGGTGTTAAGCACTCGCCATTGAGGAGAACCATTAGATGGAAAGGGAAAAGAGATGAGAAGTGAACCCGAGTGGAGCAGCTTATAAGGCTGCATAATGTCAAATTCAAGGATCTGTGAACCTCTGGGAGGGAAAGAAGACAAGATGGCACTTTTAACAATATTGAGAGAGAGAGAGAGGGAAAAAAAAGATGGTGCACCTATTAATTCTAGTGTCAGTCCTGCAATGCTTTGTGCCCCGGGCAACAACAAACATAAGAGTTTAAAATAAGTCAGAGGGACAGGGCTGTAAACATGCAGAAGATGCTCATCTTTTCATTTAGACTTTTATCAGACGTGCGAAGATATTAAATCAAAAGAAAAAAATACCTCAAACGATTAACATTTCTTAACTGTGTTACCAAGATCCACACATTTGTTCATGCTTTTTTCCAACGCGCGTCTTAGTTTCGACTAAAGTAATGATATATCTTTTAGGGTCATAACAGGAGGACCACAGTCAGCACAATCGGCCTTTCAGTGAGTTGTGGTGGGTGTACAGAGCTGTACAAAAGTTTAGGTTCATTCTCCGAGACGCCTGGAACAACCTACCGGCCAAGAAGATTGGAGCAACTGTGCAGAAGTTTATGTAAGAGAACTTGTTTTGTTCTAAAGGGAAATGGTGGCAACAACAAATATTGATTTGGTTTAGTTTTGTGT
>NW_007578986.1:125971-132346 GCF_000690725.1 Stegastes partitus
GCAGACGAAAAGCACAACAGGCACAGTGCGATTTGAACCATTACACAAAATGATCTTGAAACTCATATTGTTCTGTTCAGCTCACACAATAATTAACAGCATTCTCTGCAGGCCCGTCTATGTTGTGTTATATCAACACAATACCCACCACAGTGAACTTGTCCTGTCATCCAAAACGTAAAGGCACAATGGCACATTCATGGGACGGTTTTTAAATAAAGCCTTCAACGTTTTATTAAAAGCTCCGGCCTGAAGTGTTGAACAGAGTCAGGGTGGCCGGTGGAATATGTTCGCTCTTGATTGATTGCCAGCCAGAGACTGTGGGAGAAAAATTACACTGTACATTAAAATCAGTTAATTTTCTTGATAATATCTCATCTCTGAAATAACCCCCCAAAAAGGTCCTTTCGACATATATCTTATTTTTGTACTTTCTAATTAAAGGCCATCAGGACTTATTCTCAAAGAGCTCCCAGAAGAAAGATTTTTTAAACATCGAACACGCTTGGTAAAAAATCTGAGCTTTTAGTGGCTATTAGTTGGATTAAGAGCAGCTGTTCGACTGGCTCTTCTTTCAGTGCATTGCATGTGTGTTTAAAGATAATATTTGTACGACTCTGGGGTGTCTATATTTATCCCACAAGGTTAGAAAACCTACCAGTATGCTTTTATAAACTGTACCAACAGTTCTGTCCCAGCTTGCTGTTTCTCTGAAAGAAAAAAGAAAATATTGACTTCAGGTTACCTTGCTTTTGCTCTCCAGTGCACTTGGCTGCTCGACTGACTGAGGACTCCCGAGGAGAGCTCATCTTAGCTGCTCACATTGTACACTAATGTTGCTGGCACGTAGCACACGTGATGAGTCAGAGAAATAGGGCAGCGCAGCACGATTACAGGAAGACATCTACTTTGAAATCAATAGTTAACAGTATCATGGTTAGAAAACATGGCATGGCCACTGGATTCTATAGAAATCCTACATACACACTTTTGCACCTTCCAAACTTTCTACCTGGAGAGTAACACACTCCCCGGGGCCACAAGGCTGCATTCTTGCTCTCTGTTGGGTTGAAGATCATTGATTGAAAGACAGTAAAAAAAAAATACAAGGAGCAAAATCAATGAAGTGAAATTGATTTCTCCGGGAAGTACACTTTCATATTTTTTCCACTGCTAAACCTCCTCTTTCTTCTACATTTTATTACTCATTGACTCCCTCATTCTCTTGTGCTTTGCCCTTTTTCTTCTTCTTTCCACTTGATCTGGCAAAGTACAGAAAAGTAGAGGACCCTTTGTTACCTTCCCCTAGCTTTCAAAGAGAAGGATATGTTTACCTTGGCCCAGTAATGTAGCGTCCTCCCATTCTCTGTTTTGATTTTGCCTTTGTCAGACCTTGAGAATACAGTGAAGAAGTTTTGCGAGGGAATATCTTGGATGTCTCAATCTCTTTTTTTTTTTTCATTTCCAGGCTGGCCTTCTGTCTGTTTACATGCATGTTGCGCTTCACACTGAAATGAGATTTCAGTTTCACGCACCGCTGACATGTGTGATGCATTACATGATCAGCTTTATACAACCTCTTCGGTTTCATTTCCTTTAAACTACATCCATTTGTTTTTTCCGCACCACATGCATTTTCCCAACCTGCCCCCCTGCTATCTGAATCTACCCCATATTTACTCTCAATTGGACGACAGGCATGCACAGCTACACCTCATCCTGCACCACACCTATTTGTTTCCCTCTCTCTCTCTTTCTCCTTCTCTCTCCCCTACCTGGTAGCCTTTAGCATGTCCCTCACGTTTGAAAGTGCCGTCTCAGAAGTTCAATCAATAGTGCAGCCATGTCTCGCAGACCTGGGCTGCTTTGTGGACAGAATTCAGACCTGCCTTGTGCTCTGCCCCCCAAAATACTGCAGCCCAAGCACTCCACGGATCAGAGAGCAGCCTGGTTAAAAAGAGACAGCAACTACAGCCATATTCCTCTTCCCTTTCAATGAAAACTCAGTTTGTTCTCCCAGTGCAGAAAACAACAAAAAACACAGACTTACATGCATGCATGCCGTGTAGTTCAAACATGAACATGTGCATGAACATCCTGTGCTCACATCCCTGGCTCACATTGGTTTGACAGGCAGACTGAACAGTGCAAAACAACCAAGCTGATGTGAAATCTGCTACCTGCCCAGATCTATTGTCTGTCCTTAATGGCATTCCTTTGTAGAAGACTATAATAGGGCACAGGTAAATGGTCCATTAGGGCACCAAAGTGCTGAAAAACACGATATAGCTTTGTCTTCGGGCCAATTTGTACAATGGACTATCTTTATCACAGCACACAATTCACCTTAACTTAGCTGTCTTATCTAAAACCATATTCACCAGCATCCAGAAAAGCATCAGGCTTTCAAAGCAGCAGGAGAAAAAAAAAGTGGAACTTGGGATTTTTTTTTCTTTTTTTCTTTATCTCTGATAAGTTTTGGCAGAGAAACTACGGTTATCTAGTGCAAGTGCTGTTGTGCGACTGTGAAGAAATAGTCAAACTGTGAATGTTTCTGCTGCCGTCTGTGATGCGGGGTTTTGATAGTGAATTGTGTGCTGACCGGTTTGGCAGCAGGTGGAGGACTGGTGTCGTGGCTGGTGTGCTCACAGTGCCTCCTGTGGGCTCCAAGGCGGCTCAGAGCACTGCAGCTGTCCGTGGTGCTGGAACAGTGGCTGGGCAAACTAATGAACTGTCCAGGGTGCTGAGATCCACTCTCTGCTCTGATGGGAGACGCTCTTCAGGAGTTTTTTTCTTCATAATTTACATTAAGTGAAGTGTCATTATCAGTTGCAGGTATGGGGTGTGTATTTTTTTTTTTCTGTGTTTGCATTCGTTTGCTCCCGCGGTATTGCTCACCACGTAATGTCACGCTAATTGGAACAAAGAGTGAGCGACTGGCTGCTCATTCCTGTTAATCTGTCTCAGCTATGCTGGTGGAGGCCTCAGCTCACTCAGTGCTTTATTACAGGTGATAACCACACAATAAGTCTATCTACTATTACACAGTATATTCACAGGTGATTACAGGAATTGGGTAAAAATTGTATTAAATCTGCTAATATTAATAATTGTCTATGCTGTTGCTTTACTCTGGGGGAAATATTTTGATCGGTTTATGAACAAATCTTTCAATAAATATTCAGAGAAACTTTGTTCGCATATGAAGAAGACCTTTTTCAACCGACAAAAAAAACCACATTCTCTGATGTTTTATGAATATCTCCCTACTGAAGGACCAACTAGGATTAAACCTGCTAGAACAAACACATCAGACATGCAGGCCCATCCACCCTCAGTACATTCTGACTAACCTCACTGTAATGCAATGCAGCTCATCTGCCATTCGTCTCCACCGGCACATCTTCTACTAATGGATTATTAATCGTATTTTGCTTCATCTGAAACAACATTTCAGACAAAAACTCGCATTGTGCTCTCAGGGTCACTCGGTTCACGCCAGGAGAAAGCCTCCTTTGAAGCAGGCCAGTAAATGTCACATTTTCAAGGTGCGCATCACACTTCCAGACTTTCAAATTGTTCGGCACAATTGCTTAAATGCGCTACCACGATGGATTTTCCTATTTTCCTCCTTTCTTGTTGCCTGAAAGTGAAGTGCTCTCATTTCCCTATGTCAGTAGCATGGAAGCTTTTCGCATATATGTTCCAGAAAGATGCAGCTCACATGACAGCGCTGGCACTGCTCTCTGCACGCATGCACATAAACACACTCGCATAACTCTACACATGAGGACCCTTTCATCATCTCTTTGAAATCTGAACCTCAAAACCTTCAACTTTAATGAGTTATAGAAGCAAAGTGTTCTCATCTTTCTCTTCTTAGTAGATATAAGTATAGAACTATACAGAGGGTGCATTTTTACATTTGCATTCATGTAATTACTGCTCCACAAACATTTTGATGAGTGGAGAGGCTCACATCTTGGAATGCCACACTTGTGCTTGATGAGGTGTGTGTGTGTATAAAGTGTGTGCATGGCCACGTGTGTCTGTAAAATGACTAAAAATATAGGCCACATGCTGCCACATACCCTGGGGGACCGTAGGAGTGTCTCCTTAACTACTGGGGCGGGCAAAGTCAGCAGACTGTTAGCAGATGGTGATTGGCTGTCTCCGCTCTTCCCGTTGTCCCAATCCACTGCTGACCTGAGGCGTTGTTTTAATCACTCTTGGTATGGCACCGTAGCGCAGCATGCCACTTCACATCCACTGCAGAATGTCCCTTCCACCTCTCCCCAACCCCCCCCACCTCCCTCGCACTCATTAACTCCCCTGCACCCTCGCCCTTCGTTTTCTCACTTCCGCACTCCTGCATGCTTCGTATAACATATGTATACATGTACATGTACACGGGTGAGGCCTCCCTGCAGGCATACGCAGTAAATATCCGCCTGGAATACGCTGCCAAACTCTCCGCTGGACCAAATAAATTATTGAAAGAAGGGCAAGTGAGAATGGCTGCCCACTTAAACAGCTGGGACCAAGTGTGTAAGTGAGCGTCCGCGTATGTTTGCAAATGTATGTGGGTGTTCGTGTAGGCTTTATCTGAAGCAAAAAGATTAGTGCTTTCTTCTTTTATCACGGGAATAGAAAAATGAGGAGAATCCTCGGCGAGAGAGCGTTACACTGCGGTTCAGATGTGAGGGGATGAATGTTTTCAGTGAAGGTCCTGACAAGTATAGTAATCTGTCTGGGAGTTTGTTTGTGTCCTAGTTGTTTAATGACCAACCATTACACGCCCGATCCTTCTTCCGGAGCTCACACTGGGTCCTTCCTTGAGCAGTAAGTGGAGGCCGAGTCAGCAGCTGTGATGTGGGTGCCTGCTGAAGAACTGCCTTCTTGTGGCTTTCTTTCTTTCTGTCTCGGTCCCCGACACACACAGAAGGTAATGTTACGTCCATGCTGTCGTCACAGCAGCACAAAGCGTGATTTGGACAAAACAACGTCCCCTTTTTTTTTTTTTCTATCCAATCTGCTGATGACCTGGCCCCGGAACGAGACTATTCTGTCATCTGTTGTGGTTACGATGTCAAGCTGTTGCCCTTTCACAATGCATGGAAATAGATAAAATACTCATTGAAGACTGTAGATAGCTGCAATCTAATTTCTTAATACATTTTTTTTTTTTTTTTCCCATTAAGATACATGCACGGGGAATAATCTGAACAGCACTAATTCAATTTCCCAAATGTCCAAAACTTCATGTTCTGAAATTGCATTTGAACTTTTAATTCCCCAAACACATTACATAATTGATTGGGCAAATTACACACACCTCATCAGTTTTTTCAATTATTTTGGACCCAATATATAATATATTTCACAGCTTTTTCATTAAGCTGCAGTTCACAATATACGTTGGTAGAGTCTAAATAAAAAGGCGTTGTCTTTTGGGGTTTGATTGTGTTCATCTCAGACTCTGCACGGATCAAGTAGTGGAGAAGTAATCAGGTATGTTGGCTCAAGTAGAGTACTCAAGTACATTTTTTTAGTACTCTTATGGTATTTCCAAATGATGCTGTACGTCCACTTCATTTCATTTTAGACCACTTTTATTGATAGCTATAGTTGAGATGTTGCATTATTTTACTGTACTGTTTGTTATAATAAACCACATACAGCACCCTGATGAAAGTATCATGTTTATAGGAGTACTTATTGCTAGCGTCTCTCGTGAAGAACTTTTGTGTAATGCCTTTTTGAAATGCACTTTATTGATTCAAGAAAATAAGCTTTTATTGCTTGATTGATTAGGCTGAAACATTGAGGTAAACAGGAAGTACAGCAGCATACTATGAAACTAAATATAAATTATTGTAGGATACAAAAGGCACGCATTTGAAAACTGAGCACAGGGTTGTGGCTGAATTAACTAGGATTTCAAAAGACTGGTGAAGTTTCATAGATAAGGCTGCCTCGGTAGAAGGTGTTTTACACGATAGAACTTTATTATTGCAAAGGAAGCTGCTCTGTCATTGTTTTAACATATGTAGAGAGAGGTTGAGGAGCAAAACTGTTTAAACATGTAACCACAAGCTTTACCTAAAGGATCAAGGATGTTGACAAAACCTAAAAATATTATTTAATTATAATGTAGTAATGATGGTATCTCATTCATCTGTTGTCCAAGCTCTGATTGTAAAGATCCTCTATGGGTTTTAACTGGCTGGCTGACCTCAGACCTGGTTATCAAACCAAACAGGTGTCGGTATATCAATGTATTTTGTTATAGGGATTCATTCTTGTCACATTGCAGGTGGTTCTGATGTGTTAGCAGCACCAATTTTCAACCTGAACTCCATCCATCCATCTATT